>NW_022196896.1:136288373-136296550 GCF_008632895.1 Mastomys coucha | reverse complement strand
CTCACTCTGTACACCAGGCTGGCCTAGAACTCAGAAATCCACCTGCCTCTGCCTCCCAAGTGCTGGGAATAAAGACATGTGCCACCACCGCCGGGCCAAGATTTATTTATTTCCTTCCTTTTTTTTTAAAGGTTTATCTTATTTATATGAGTACACTGTAGCTGTCTTCAGACACACCAGGAGAGGACATTAGATGCCATTACAGATGGTTGTGAGCCACCATGTGGTTGCTGGGAATTGAACCCAGGACCTCTGGAAGAGCAGTCAGTGCTCTTAACCACTGAGCCATCTCTCTAGTCCGTACTCACTTCATTTAAAATGGTTTCATTGTGTTGTTTTGGATAGAGCAAACATAGAAGCATGAATATACTTCAAACTGTGCTTTTATTGCTTAATACTTTAACATTTTATAATTCCAAGACAATTTTACTGTTGAGTAACATTTATTTGAGCAATGCTGTATAAAGCAAAGCTTTTATCTCAACATAAGTTCGGTGGAGACTTAATTATCCAAGTCACAGTTCCCATGTAACCGGGCATCCTTTAAAGTCAGAGATATGACTATAGACCCAATCATGGTCCTAACTGTACTTTGTTTCTCAGACTTGCTCTTCCTTTGAGTCCTTTCTCCTTCCTGTCTTATTTCAAGTCCAAAGAGGCGAAATCCACATGATAATTATCTCAAGTCAGATCCACAGGTATGTGTTCACGAAAAGATGAATGCCTCCAGGTCCAACAAACCCCCAAAACTATATCTGAGATAGTGAGCAATCAAACTCAGTCATATCTAGCACTGGCTGCTGTGTGTAACTTGATCATGGCTAGCACTGGATGCTACCTGTAACTCAGTTATAGCCAGCACCAGATGTTATGTGTGGCTCTTCCTGTCCTGTATCTTCCCTGTGTTACTTCTAAAGTTACTGTTGGAATCCAAAGCAGAGTTTACAATGTTTGTCCCTCTCCTATTCTAGGGCGACAACCACAAAGTAAATTCCTTTCCTACTGTGTTAGTAGAAGATTTTGAGGTCCCCCCTTTACGTTCTTAGTCTCACTTGTTATATCACTTAAACTCAAGGACAATTTTACTAGGGTAGGAGAAAAGAACAGGGAAGGTAAGCCATAAATCTACACCCCTCAGCAGCTTCTGGAGGAGAAGGCTAGAACGGCAGAAGAGAAAAAATTCTTTTGAGTTAGAGTAAAGAAAACCAACATATTAGTAAGGGAGATGAGCAGCCACGTCATAGGAAAGATGTGGGTGCTTAGAAGGCATGAGAGAGCCCAGAGCATCTGCAAAAATGTGCTTATGCTTCTGGTTAGCATACAGAAGAAAAAGCAAAAAAGAAAACATCTCGCCTTTCTGAGTTAGAGCCAGAAGGCTTAACAATGCTGCCATGATGGAAGCTCTACAAGTAGCTGTTTGAATTTAGAAAATTGTAGAAACAATAAGAACATTTCCTTCTTGAGGAGAATGTTATTCCTCCACATCCTTAACATGTCTTCAAGTGAATTCAAATTGCTGGAAATGCACTCTTAGCCAAATGATTAGTAAATCTAGCTGGATTAATTCTTTTTTAAAGATTTTTATTTTTTTTATTTTTTTTATTTTTTTGCTTTTAAAGACAGGCTTTCTCTGTGTAGTCCTGGCTGTCCTAGAACTCACTCTGTAGACCAGGCTAGCCTCAAACTCAGAAATCTACCTGCCTCTGCCTCCCAAGTGCTGGGATTAAAGGCATATGCCACCACCACCGCGCAGCCTAAAAGATTCATTTTTATTTGTATGTGTATGAGTCCTTCGGCTACCTATGTGCAAGTACAGGAAGCATGTGCAGAGGTGGGAAAAGGGTGTCAGATACACTGGAACTGGAGTTAGAGACATCACCATCATTTAGGTGATGGGAATCAAGCCAAGGTCCTCTGCAGGAGCAATAAGTGCTAACTGTTAAGCCGTTTCTCCAGCCCTTTATTAACTCTTAAGCAGGGGGCAATAGTGTGCAACACTCTAGTCTTTGAAATGATCAGAATGTCATGTCTCTACTAGGACCAGAGGTAGGAGGGAGTAGTTTTCTCTTAATGGACCTCCACAAAGCCTTCATGGGTTTGATTCCCATCACCCACACGGTGACAAGCAACTGTCTCTAAAGCCAGTTCCAGTATATCTAGCACCATTTGCATATAGATGGGCAAAACACTCATACTCATAAAAATAAATCTTTTTTAAAAATGAATTAACCCAGCTGGATTTACTAACCACTTGGCTAAGAGTACACCCCCAGGATCTAAGAATCACTTGAGGACTCCTTAAGGATGTGGAAGAATGATATGGTATTTTGAATACTAAGGAAGGGCAAAGTTGGTGTATCATTCCCTTATGTTACCAGGGAAACAAGTAGTATGATCCCAAGCCAACCATGAGGAAAAGGGCCAATGCTCTATAGCATCTCTCCTGTTGTAAAAACTGAGTATTCAGAAGGCAGTAAAACAAAGGCACTCCACATTTGGAGAATTTATCCTCACTTTTATGTCATTAACTCTTGATCTAATCATCACTGACTCTCAGTAGACATTGTTCGGTTTTCATCATTATGACTTTTTTGTCCCCTTACTATTGAGATGAAATAGATACATAGGAAAACTGTGCTGTATGCACACTGAACTCTCCACAACTTTAAAACATTACAAAATAAACCCTAAAGTAGAGGTTTGCAAGTATAGACAGTTCCTGGAAGCTTGCATTTCAATTTCTCTCGTCTTTTGTACAACAAACCCTTAAGCAATAACTTCTTTTATTTGTACAGACTTTTTGCCATGTTCAAAAAAGAATCTGAGCAAAACACAGCTCAAGATATTTTGCAGATCTGTGCTTTATCTAAAAGGAATCAAGTATTTCCTACAAGAAATCACATTAAAGGACAAAGAAACTGTACAGGGATTATTTGTTTTGTTTGTTTGTTTGCTATTTCTAGTAGGAAATGGTATCTATATAGACTCTTCTTGTTATACCACTACTTTACTGACAATATAGTTACCAAAATTCCCCCAAGAAATGCATCTTGTGGATGTTTCTTCCCTTTCCAAGTTTCCATTTTATTCATAAGCACAGAACTTATTGTCAGCCTCTATTATTTATTAGCTCTATGTATTCCCAGAATTTTAATTTCCTGATGATTAAAAACAAGATAATTGAACTCACCACTACTTTAAAACATTATAAAAATAAACCCTAAAGTACAGGCTTAAAAGTATGGATAGTTCTGGGAAACTTGAATTTCAAATTATCTTTTTTTCTTTCCTACAACAAACTCTTAAGCAACAACGCCTTATTTGTACAGACTTTTTGCCACATTCAAAATAGAATCTGAGCAGAAAACACTAAAGTTGTTTTGTGGATCTGTGCTTTTCCTCCCAAGAAGGCAAGTATTTATTATAGAAAACAGGTCTGGCTGGAGAGAAGGCCCAGCAGTTAAAAGCACTGGCTGCTCTTCCAGGGAACCTGAGTTTGATTCTCAGCACTTATATGTCAACTAAAAATATCTCTAACTCCAGTTCCAGAGGACCACATGCCCTCATCTGGCTTCTATGGGCACTGCATGCATCTGGTATACAGACACACAAACAAAACACTCATACATACAAAATAAAAATAAATTTATTTTTTCATAAAAAAAACACTAGGCTAATGAGCAAACTATACGAACAATAAATTTTTATGAGGATTAAGTAATGGAACTCCATCAGCTGGAATGTTCTGTACAGTGAAGTACTCATAGTTGTGGTGAAATGCTCTGAGGATTACAAGCAGACTGTTCTAGCCCTATGCAGGGAGCTAATAACCCTAGAGAAGGCTGTGCCTTCCTTGGCCAACCTTGCATGTCTGGGACAGAAGAAATGTGACCTGTAGGAGTTGCTATAAAGGGTGGGCTTTCCTGTGAGTTCTACTCCACAGGAAAGTCTGATCCAAAGGCATGTCATCAGGGAGCAGTCTCTGCGGCTTCTGTTTCCAGAGTTGTAGACACTGGCGCAGAGATAAGACACATATCCTGTGAGTGGTCAATTGCATTCTGTCTTCTAAGTAAGGAAATTTAAGGACCCAAAGATGCAAAGTGTGGGACTCAGGGCCTCTTTGGGGACAAGCACTCCAGAGGGAAATTACAGGAAACACTGCTGAAGGTTGGCATTTCCAAGATTCCTGTTTTTGTGAGCCAGCTTTGCCGTCACTGTTCATAAAATGACTCAAAATATCAAATTCCTCCTTCTGCTTACATCAATCCCATGTGTATAATTTTAAAGATGCCATAATTGTGGACCATGGATCATGATTGTCATCCATTTACAGAAACTCAAGGAACTCATGCTGCATTATTCTAATTATAGAAGAAACTTAATGGGCTATGCACAAGAAAAATTATGATACTTTATTTTCTTCTATTATCTTTCCTCATTCTCAAAAACAAAGCCCCTGAATTCCAAAATAATAACATCTTTGTGGACAACTGAAGCTTGATAAACGAAGGCGGTTGGGAGATAGGACAATATTTCTGGTGAGTTTTTTTTTCTTTGTTGTATTTTCCTGTTTTTTTTTTTTATTAATGTTTTAAGTTGGCATACGAAGTAATGGACTTCATCAGAGCATTTTTATACAAGTGTGTCATTTTATACTGTTCAAGTTCATCTTCATGCCCTTTATGCTGGCTCCCTTCCTCCTCTCAAACAGGCTCCTCCTTCTTTTCCTGTCACATGTTTTCATTACTCTGTTTTCCCCCACCCTCTATCACACACACACACACACACACACACACACACACACACACACGGGAGAGAGAGAGAGAAAGAGAGAGAAAGAGAGATTTATATACACATACATCTAAATCTAAGTCTAGATTCCTCATATGAGGTTTTTGCTTAGCAGGAGAAAAAAAAATCAAACCTTACTAAAAGGTAAAAAAAAATTTCACTGTGATTTTGTATTTTGCTTTCCTTCTTTGTCGTGAAACAAGGTCTTGCTATGTAGCCCAGGCTAGCCTCCTTCAAACTCATGATCTTCCTAAGGAACCTCTCAATTACCAGGATAATAAGCATGGGCTACCATGATTGGTTGCTTGTGTACTTTTAAACTATACTCCCATATTTATGTGGAATATAAATCCATCTAGCCTATTGGTTAGAAATATAAATTAACATGCACATGTTAGAATACAGTTTTTTTTAAAAAATATGTGGCTATTGGTAGAAAAATTATAATAATGTTTTTAAGTACACTAATTACTGGATGAGCATGCTCACAGTGAAGTATGTAAAATGCTAACATGACAGTGTATTTTATAGTCAAAATACTGCATATAAAATCAACAGCAATAAAGTTATCTCAAAAAATAATACCTACTTGCACGTCAATTTCTACTGCTGAAACTTCAGAGGATTCTAATAGTTTTCCTTAACAATTAACTTTTAAGAAAGACAATAACTTGGAAACTATCTTTTTTGTTTTGAAACAGTATCTGTCTATATGGCCCAGCCTGATCTGGAACTCAGAGTCACTCTGCTCCAGCCTCTAAGGTCTAGGATCATCAGCATGCACCACCATACTTGGCTGTGAGAATTACCTTAAAGGGCACAAAGAAAGTAACAGAATTGTAATTATTCTAAAGAATTCATCTTAAAATTGTGTTTTATGAATCACCTTCAGAAATTAGTTTTGGTTCTCACTATTTAAGACCTGCTTCCTAACAAATTTCTTCACTTGGCTGTTCTTTCATAATTAGTCATATTATAAGATTCATATTAAAATGCAAAAAAATCTAGACTAGTGAAACAACTTGGAAAAAGTACATTAAAGTTTCAGGACATAGAATCTTACATTTAAGTCTTGCAATGTAGCTATGATTGTTAAGACAGGGTGATACTGCTGTCACAACCAACAAGTAGGTCAATGGAATTGAGTTGTCTATGCAGAAATAGATGCTTATGTGAACAACTGTACTGGTCAGCTTAAACTTCCAAACAGTGTATCACAGACCGAATGACTTAAACATCAGAAATGTGTTCTTTACAGTACTGCAGTCCAAGATCCAGGTGCAAGCTGGTTTCTACTACAGTCTTTCTTCCTGGTATGCACATAGCTGCCATTTTGCTGTATCATGTGTGCTTCAGTGGGTAAAGAGAGGGAGAAGAGGAAGGGTAGGAATAAGACAAAGGCGGATAGGAAAAACAGACTTGCAGACAAAGAAGTCTTATGAGGAAGGTTTCTTCCTGTGATCTTCCATCAAGGTTTTGTCCAAGATCTGGCTTATTACATTTAATCAATATCATACTGAATTTAATTTGGGTTGTCTCAAGTCCAGTTGAGATAAAATACACACCCACAAGACTATACAGCCACAAAAGGCCTTTTTGAATAAAAAGCATCTTTTGGAAATTTTAAGGGCTCAATATACTACTAACACTATATGTTTATAGGAAAGTGTAAGGAGAAAAAAAAATGCTTCTTGTATGAAACAATTCTGGTCAGACTGTATGGGGAAGGTACTTCTATTGTCCACAAACCCCCTGGACACCATATGGTGTGTTCATTAAATGAATATCCAAGCAGTACACCTGCTGTGTGCTGCAGAGGTTGGAGCCCTTCAGACTTCAGGTGCTTTGCAGGTGGTAAACAGTGTCAATTTATGTTCCAGACACTGAGGTCAAAGGGGACCATGTTCAGTCAATATGCTCTGAAGGGTGCTGGCAGCGTGGGGTCAGACAAATGCCCTTGGAACCTCATGGTTTTCTTACAGAGACCAAAACTTGAAAGAAACAAGTGAAAGTATAGCCATGGCTGTAATAGGCAGGCCACTGTGACACTGATATGATTTGAGGAACCTCTCCTGTTCTTACTTTTGCTACTTTTATACTGATATTCGGGGAACTTCTGGTTTGCTGCCTGTGGAAAGAATATATGTATGTATCATGAGTTGTGTAATAGGAATGAAAATTTGTGTTTGATGAGTTTGAATTTCAGTATTTCTTAGTATCCCTTCATGTGGATGTCAGTAAGTTTCTCTACAGTTCTGCTTTTCACACCTACAAATGTTTTTACTTCACTGAGTTGGGTGAGGTGGAATAAGATTAGTTTCATAAAGGCATTGTGTAGGCAATGAGAGGCATCTTAAATGCAATTGAGAAAATTCTACTGATGTTCACAGGAAGTAACCAATTACCTGTCACTATGCTCGAAAACAGATAACAATGTTCTCAGTTATGCTGCTGGGAAGAAAATTTAGTTATGGTGGCTCGTCTCAGTTGGTTCCCACTTGCCAGCTTCCCTCGGAATATCAACTGGAAAGGTATGGTGATAAGAATGCTTTCTCTTTTTTTTTAAGTTTTATTGCATTATAATGAGAAAAGTCTCATGATTTCAATGTATCTGAATTTGTTAACATTTAAAAACATATTTTAGGTAAATAGAATTAAATCACATTATTGTTGTTTTCCTTTTGTACCCCAACTCCTCCCAGAGACCCCTATAATATCTTTTTTGTCATATTCTTTAAAATTTGTAAAATATTATAACAATAAAAATTAGTATTATAAAAGTTGTTTGATATAAAATAACAATCAATTTAACAGTTTTATGTAGATGCTTGTCTATGACAATACTGAAAATATATTCGTTTTTCTCAATATAAATTTTAAATAACTCCAAACATATTAACTGTATATTTCAAAATAATACATCACTATTAATATTTTCTTAAATGAACATAAATATATAAAGTTTTTTGTTTGTTTGTTTGTTTTATATTTAGTAGAGCTTAAAATCTTGGCACTTACTGTGGTAACTTGATGCAAGAGTTACAAACATCAAGCAAAGCATTCAGTCTTACTCTTTTTTGTTCTCTTACAAAACCCTTCCAAATTTAATTGTCTACATTTCTTTTGGGTATATAAATACTTTTAAAATATGTAAGCTGTTCTGAAAACCATAGTATAGTGTAAAAACATGAAATAAACAATACTACTAATAAAGAGGCTGAGACAGGAACTCTGCCAGCCCAGTGGCTCCGGTTGCTTCCTTTCTGTCTGGGCCAGTCAGTGCCCTGAGCAGACCTTGGGTGCAAACTCTGCAGTCATTCCCACAACACCCAAAGGAAGCTCCACTCCCAGGTGCTCTAACAAGCCCAGGGTCACAGGATCCCAGA
>NW_022196896.1:136239548-136287493 GCF_008632895.1 Mastomys coucha | reverse complement strand
GAAAGTAATCTTTCAACAAAACCACACAAACCTAATTCCACCTCTTACAACAAAAACAACAGGAAGTATCCACTACTTTTTCTTAATATCTTATTATGAAAATTAATATTACCAACATATCCTAATCGATTGAAATCCAAAAATATGAGGAATTAGAAATTTATTGACTGTCATCCAATAGTCTCTCTATTTTGGTAATTGGAGAAATAGTTCCAATATTATACAATTCATATACACTTTCAACTTGTTTGTTCGTGACAATGTCTTGCTGTGCACAACATAATGGTCTTGAGACCTTTCTTCTACTATCTCAGCCTCTCTATTAGTAAGAATGCTTTATTATGAAAATTTGGAATGGCATATGCAACAATTTAACTTGGTTCAAATGAATATTAAACATAATATCATATGGGATTGAAGAGGTGGCTGAGAGAGCTTCCTGCTGTTGTAGAGGACCCAAGTTTAGTTCCCAGCACCCAGGCCTTGCAACTACCTGTAATGGTAGCATTCGGCAAGGGGTGGGGGGAGCTGGGAATCTAACAATGTCTTCTGGCCTCTGAGGGCACCTACATATACATACACATAAATGAAAATAAATCTTCAAAATAATGATATATTACCCTATCCCTGTCTCTGTCTTTGCATCTCTGCCTCTCTCTGTCTCTCTCTGCCTCTCTGCCTCCCTCTGCCTCTGCTTCTGCCTCTGCCTCTGCTTCTCTGCCTCTCTGCCTCTCTGCCTCTCTGCCTCTCTGCCTCTCTGCCTCTCTGCCTCTCTCTGCCTCTGCAGTAATGGGTTAAAAACAAGAGCCATCAAGACCTGGCATGCTCAAGTTTTCAATAACTATTCTTTCCTGGCTCCAGGAAATACAGGTCTTATACCTTGCTATTCTGTCTGGGTTGGGGCAGTGTTGGGATAATTGATTCCTTGTTCATTTAAGCAGAGTTAGACTGGATTCTCACAGTCACATAAACCTGAAGAGTCTCAAAGGTTCACCATAATTCACCTGTGCTCAATTCACCTGACGCTGGAGCTGCTCTAGAGACTGCTCTGCAACAGAGCTCTTTGCTCAGTCCCAAGCCCAACTTCCCAGACAATGGAGTCTTGTTTTTTCATGTCAGTTGGAGGAGAAGTAACCTGTTGAAGTCAACCATCCAGCCCATTGCACCAAACTCCCAGCACACAAATGTTAGCCCAAGGATGGAGGCTGTGGATCTTTGTGTAGTGCTGATTTTACTATAGAGAGGCAGGCTTTATTTCATGTCAAACCTGGACCTGATTCTCTCCCTAAGGTGTGTTGCTCAGACTTGAAGGAGAGGTGACAGGAGGTACAGTGGCTTCTCTCCAGCCTTCTTTGATACATCTTGTCTTTTGTTGTGCTAGCCAGGAACCAAGTTATCTCACTTTGTTCCCACAGCCTAAGTGAAGATCTGTGTGTGACTGGCCAGTCTTCCTGTCTCTTAGGCAACGCCCACTGATGGAGCTTCTCAGCCACCATCTTGCCATCTTGCTCCACATCTGACATTTTCTGAGATAGGAGGAAGAGGAATTAGTGAACAATCTTCTTCATCTGCTTCTGACAACTCTCCCTCAATATTTATTTTTAATCATTGAGTTGTAAGATTTGTGGGGGTCAACAATTGGATGACATTTTTCTAAAAGGGGAATATGGAATATTTGAGAAAAATGTGTGGCCTTTCTCTGCATCATATACATGGAGTTCTTTAAATATATTTAGTAAATTAATTAGACCATTTTTAATTTAAGCTTAAGAGACTGGATGTATATTCTACCCAATGACAGTCATAAAATTATAACTGTCTCCAATGATAAAGATATTTAATATTGCTTTAAAAATGGTAAAAAGAATTATTAGTGTGAGATTCACACTGCTGTCCTAGCACTCAAGAAGCAGGGTAGAGGAATATAAATTTCAGGTAAACCTAGACTCTTCTGTCTTAAATAAGTAAATAAATAAATTATTAATTAACCAATAAAAAGATTTAAAAGTGTATTGGTTTTCTTTAGAAAAAGAAAAGAAGGAAATGAGTCATAACCACAGCAATATAAAGAAGCTGGTGAATCCACTTAGCAAGTTCAGGACATAGAATTTAACAAAATAACCAAGGCAAGATTATCTGATAATGTTATCATGATAACTGATAAATGTTTATTCTCAAAATACTATTGGAACTTAGTTAAAAATAATAAATTATCTTCAATAGGCCAAACAAAACTTATTAGTAAGTTAGTAATGTGTGGAAAGGGAATCCCTTTAAATTAGTGCTTTATCTAGCCACTGTGAAAAATCAATATGGAGGTACTCAAAATAATAAAATTAGGATTATGATATGACCCAATGATGTCAACTCTGGATAAATATACCCAAAGGAATCTAAGTCAACAAACCACAGAGATACCTACACATCTATGTTTACTACAATGCCATTCATATCAACCAAGACCTAAAATCAGCACAGATGACTGGCAAAAGATGGATGGTAAAGAAAATGTTTTACCCAGCCATAAATAAGAATGAAATTACACCTGTCATTTGCAGGAAGTTGGGTGTAACTAAAGATCACCACATTTAGTGAAATAAGCCAGACTCAAGCAACTGCCACAAATTGCTTCACATGTAGAATCTAAACTTTGAATTATACATACATATATGTGAATATATAGAAAATGTAAAATCTATACTGTGATTATATGTGAAGTTACAGATACACACACACATAGAATGGGCTTGATTTGGAAAACAGAAAAGAACCTGCAGAAGGAGGGATAGGAGAAGGAAGAGTAATGAAGGAATAAATACGGTCAAAATACTTGACATTAATGCATGAAATTGCCATAATAAAAAGTAGCACTTTGCATAATTAATATGCATTAGTAAAATAAGTAGTCAATTAATTTAATAAAATAACAGTGAGCCTCAAACCCCTTCATGCCTAGGGCTGCTTGAACTTACCCTCTTAGCTCCACCCAGCTCTACTGGCAAAACCTTTCCTGATAGAGGGCTGCCACAACCTACCAATGGTAGGAAGAAATCTGTGGTTCTGTCAGCGAAGAGCAGCAGAACCAAAAAGAAACAAACTGAGAAAATATGAAGCTTTATCAGCTGGAAGCTGCAGTCCTGCTTTGAGTCAGCAATGGATTCACCAGAGAAACCAGTGAGAAGATGACATAAAGCAATAAATTTTAATTTAAACTGTATGTTTGTATGTTTACAATAACTGAATGTGTATGGTCTATGTGTGTGTGTGTGTGTGTTAGGTGCTAGCATGGTTCAAAAATCATCTCTCAGTCAAATGCTTTCTAGAAATATTTGAAGATATTTAAACAGGACCTAAACAATGACAGCACCAGTTGACAAGCCAATATGAATGGGAGTGATCACTACCCTGAAATGAAAAGCTACACAGGATTAATAACTGTGGAGAGGAAGAGAACTCATCTTCTCTAGAAATGAGCCCCTTTTTAAATGTTATCCAATCTCAAATAGTCAGCTCTAAAAACTGTGTGTGTATATATGTGTGTGTGTGTGTGTGTATGTGTGTGTGTATGTGTATGTGCGTGCATGTGTGTGGTGTTCATGTGTATGTATATACATATACAACATTATATGAACTTGGTAGGGTGTATATACATATACATAGACAACACTATATGAACATGGTAGATTGCATCTATTCACATATATGTAACAATAATAATTAAACAAGAAACAATGAATTTAAAGGGGGTATGAGAAGGGTTGGATGGGAGAGAAGAAATGGAAAATGATGTGACTATATTTTAATTTTTAAAATTAACATGATAGGAAAATAAATAACCTATAAAACTTTAAAGAATAAGATTTAAATTAATCTTTTGAAAAATATTTGTCAAATGAGAAAATATACATGAGGGGAAGACAACCAAAAACTTCTTCTAAAAGTTTATTAACACAGAACAACTCAACTTAAAATCATGTTAACTAAATATAAATATTACATATATGGCATATATGTGCATCACTATACGTTCTTAGAGAATACTGGCTAGTATATGATTTTACATGTCTTGCTTTCTTTTGTTAACAAAAACAAGCTGGTTAATTCAGGCATCAAAATGATACGATGAAATTATTTATTTCTGAACTAAATTGACCATTTTGAAGATTTTATATAATAAAATGAATTTCAGTAAGGCATTAATGACTTTATGAGTTTAGTAGATGATCTTAGACAGCATAAAGTGGTACTGACAGAAATTATACCATACAGCTAGCTCTGCATGGTAAATATTTGACCTATTAAAAGGTAGCCAAAATCAAATTAATCTAATTCAAACACATCCTCCTATCAGAGGTCCACTCTTGATCCTAATTGACAGATGTGCAGAAATGCCATTTCCTAGCAACCAGAGAATATAAATTCCTGACTGATCAAGTTGCTCTATATGTACTAAGGGCCAAAAACTGGTGTTTTATGTTCAGATTACTTGACTTGCAGAATGCAGAGAGGGGGAAATGTTGCAGTCCAAATAGACAATTGTCAAAGGACAAGGTTTATCCTTGAGAAAACAAGAGGCACAACTGTCCAGCACAGGATTGTTCAACTCTCTATTACAAGCCACAGGAGACAAAAGAGTGTCATCTGTGAGGTGTGATACTTGAGAGTGGAGAAATTTTCACTTTATAAAAATGCAAGAAAATTCAGAGTCATTGATAGATTCTTGCTATGTGTGCTATAAACTAATTCGGGATGTGTGTGTGATGTGTCTGAGTAAAGGCTTTAGCTACTCTACCTTCATGAAAGCTAACCTGATATCTCTGTGTGCTAGTCCTAAAATGAAATATCTATACCACTTTAGCAGTCTAAAGTCCAAAGAGCATCAAAGAAGAGGTATTGAGAATTTAGAGCTGGAGGATATAGAGGAGTGTCATAAAATGCTGTCATCTAGATGTGACATAGCCATTGCAATCATGAATGAACAGCCACTATGGACACCTGCACAAGATGGGACTCTGCAACATTCCATCAAAGATAGAGGAAGTATCCACAAGGCTTCACCTCTTCATGAGGCACCATGACTACCAGAAGTTGCTAGAGGAAGGGGTGTCATTTCCCTCGATAGTGTGCCATACACTCCCCTGAGGGACAAAGGAGGAGGAGGGATTCAGGAGAAAGGACTAGGGATGGCAGAGCTAATGAGAGGCAAATGCAATCACAACCCATTGTGTTTGTGTATGCATATAGGAACATGTCAGAAAACATTAAGGTCTCTCATGATCACAAATAGGTTCCATTGCCTTCCTGGTATATTGTAAGCAAATGACAAACTTCAGATTATCTGTAGAGCAAAGCAAAAGTCATTGAATGGCACCTCAAGAAAGGGGTCCCTATTGCCACCATAGACCTACAATGAGCCATAAACCTAGTAACTCAACACCATCATCCCAAGGAGTTGTGTTAGGGCCACCTTAGAGTACTAAGATAAGGAAGGCTTCCAGAGGATGAAGTGATCAGCTCTAACTGCTGCAGTCTAAAAAGAGACTACCTTACATTATTTCAACTTACAGACCTAGCCAGATTATTGACACATAGGAAACTGGGGACAAACATGAGGTCACTTGTGTCTTTCAAAGCAGCTCTTGTGATTGTCAAGGTAGTAAATGCCACAGCTTAACCAAGACCTCCTTCTAAAATCTGCATTCTTATCCCTAACTCAGATAATGACAGGTTAGACCACATCTTAAATAGTTGAGGTTTGCATGCCATTCTCCAAGTTTCTCAGTGAGTAGCCTACATCTCTATCAGCTTCTTTAGGTGCCTCTGTAACCAAGGTTCAACTCAAAAAGTGATTCCCACTATCCATTAGATAGCACTCCTCCCTCCTTAGGCAATTTAGCAATCAATAGCAAACCTTTTCAGAAACTTTTCTGCCTTTTCCTGAGTTTTGTTTTTCCCCTGCTGGGAATCGAAGGCAGGGCCTTGCATACACTCAGGAAAATTCTTGGCCACTCTGCTATATCCCCAGACCCTGAAGGTCTCTACCTATTCATGTTTTCCATTTTATTTCAAGGACTATAAGAGAGATAAGCATATATTCACTGAATTTGGGGAGCACTGGCTTGAACAGGATACAAAAGCCATTCACCTTTTTTACATGTGTTGTTTGCAACTTACCACACAAAGAACAGATGTAAGTATTCAGCCAAGATCCAGGGAGGCTCACAGTCCATATAATAAAAAAAATTCACAATTATTTCTTTATTTTTACTATTTAGACAAACCTGCTCAGTAGGGAATGAGCATTACTTCCTGGTTTTTTCATTGTGTTATTTTTAAGGCATTGTGCATTAATACATTTTTAATGTTTTCAATGACTTTATAATTAAAACTCCCTTATTACTATTTTCTTCAAGTCAGCCTAAGCCTTGCAAGTGAAAGACTGTGCATACCAAAGCTGAGCTGAATGAAACCCATCTTGTTGAAAGCCACATTCAGAATATTGAACATTTGGCTGTTGAATGCTTCTTTTTCTCTGAAAATAACTCCTGATAGAAAACTCTTCACAATGTAGTTTGAATGGCAATCATTATTCTGTTTGGCAAATTACATAAAGTTCTGTGAATCACAGCCAAGGTCAACAGTTTCTCAAAGAACAATTTATTTTGTTGTTAGGACAAAGTCTAATGTTATAACATTTTAAACAAAAAGAAAACATAGAATCATGTTGCAGGAATTAAGTTTATGAAACTGTATTTATAAGCTTTTAAAAACTAATAAAATTTTTTGAAAAACCCAGTTCTTTGTTAGAGAGAACTCATTGTGTTTCTTTGGGAGTTTTAAAGTATTATTTCCTGGTTTTGATAAATTCTGTGGGAATCTCCCTAATACGGTTTGAACTTTGTTTTGCTGCTATGGATTGAAAAACAAATGATAATTACAAACTTCATTCCCATTTATGTAAGTCAAATGTGGCCCCAAGAGCTTCCCACCCTTCCAGAGTTCTCACTAACTTTCACATACTGTCCTTCTCTGATTATATCCATACCTATCATATGCTTATGTCACATCTTACAGCTTTCTTATGGTTCAAGAATCTATACTTACCACTATTAGAAGTGGCTCTTTTTTTCAAGTAATAGATTGTAGTCAATATGTCATTTCTCAGAGTTCCTTTCTTGCCTTCCTTAGCCAAGACAATAAGTGCTTTAAGCAAAAAAATCTTCTTTCATTAACTCTGTTTTGTGGTGGTCTGTTACTGTTCCATATAAGCATCATGGATGATCTTTGCTCTTCATAATCAATACTCACAGACAAGACATATTTTTCTTCACTGTATTACATGGGAAGGGATTACTAAAGTCACTAATTAGAACTCTGACCAGACATTTGTTGTAAGGTAATCAGCTGTCCATATAACCAGGCCTTTATTTCCCAGACTTTCCACATTTCTACATGTTTCCCCTCATTCAGTCCCGTTATGTGATTAACAACAATTGTCTAAGAAAGAATGATAATTGGTGGGGCTGGAGAAATAGCTAGGTGTGGAAGAGTGCTTTCTGTGCAAGTATGAGGACCTGAGTTAGAATCTTCAACACCTATATTTAAAAAAAAATGTATGAGACAACACACATCTACAACCTCAAAGCTATACAAGAGGCAGAGACAGGAGAATCGCTATGGCTTCCTAATTGTTGACCTAGTCAAATCCATAAGCTTCAGGTTCAGTGAGACATCTGGTCTCAAGGGAATAAGATGGAGCCTGATAAAGTGAAACCCATAATGGCTTTTCACACATATGAGCACAGGCATGTACACGCACCAACACACACAAATGTGAATACACATGTATGTATGTATGTATGTATGTATGTATGTATGTATCAGAGAAAGAATACAATAGTTAGCATTAACTCATTCAGAAGCATAAATATACAGTGGAAACTAAAACTGAGTTATCCATGTTTGAAAGATTCTCAGATGACATCAGTCATCACCAAGGAACGTTACTGCATTCACACTACAAGGTAACCATACAAACTGTTAATATACAACAATAAAAATAAAACTAAGGTCTATTGGTATGTGTGTGTAAAAGAGATGTGCTAGAGGACAACCAAATAGAAATGAAAGCAAAGCAAAGATAAGGCAGACAAGAGGGAGCCTTCTTTCTAAGCTGATCTTGCCATGGTATAAAGAAGAGACGTTTCACTGTCACCCGAATCACCTGCAGGGACGTTCCAGTAATGAAAGAGGCTCTGAGCTTGAAACAATTTTCATTCGAGAACGCTTGCCTGACTGCGCTAATGCTGTGTGCTTAAAGGCTAATTTTGTTATCTGCTTCTTACTTTTTATTTACTTTTATGTTTTATGCCTATGTGAGAGAAAATAAATGATAGAAAAATTAGAACTTTGAAATCCTGAAACTAAACCAGGTATAAGTAATAACCTCTGTAGTTTCTCATTGGCCATTCTATAGAACCAAAAGAAAGACAAATAAATCAGCAACAGAACACATATTCCAGAAGACAAGAAAATAGATTCACAAGGAAGCTGCCTTGAGCAATTTGAAAGTTAATATTATATGTAAAAAGGAATTTCCCTCTCCTCCTTATCCCCATCTAAGAATTTAGGAAAAGTTCTACCCCAAAACACCTGTTAAAAGCATAATTTCAAGGTACAGGATCTTCCTTAGCTGTTTTTTATCAAAGCCATCTTGGAGCTGGGATGACAGCTCAGCAGTTAAGGTCAGTCACTCACTGCCATGACTGAGGACCAGAGTTCAATCCTTGGAATTCACATAGTATGTATAGAGAGCTGAATTCCCCAAGTTGTCCTCTGTGTTATGCACAAATGCACATGCATCCATGTGCATAGACACAACAAATAAATGTTAGACAACTTTTAAAGCCTTCTCACAGCAGTCTCTATCAACTGACAGATAGAGAACAAAATAAATTCATTTCAGACATTCTCCTACTAATCTCAATATCTATCAAAGAAAACAATACATGAAATCTTCTGCATTTTTATCTATTCTGTTTTCCCATATGCAGTCATACCTGTGGTTACATTCAGCATATTAATTGGGTACACTAAAAGATTAACAATAATTAATGTCAAAATTGAATGATTATACCAGTGTCTTATAATGAGCTATGGGACTCTTTGTCAAAACTCTCTCACAGTCAACACTTTCAGGTTATCTTTAAAAGTCGTGTAAATCCTACTCTATTAGGAAATTCTCCTATTGTTTTTACAACAAATTTATCAAACAGTGGGTATTAGAAATTTAACCATCAAAAACAGGTAATATTTACCTAATCAGAAAAAAACAAGCTGGCCTCTAGTCTGTACCAGTCTTCTGTTTCCTGAGGTTGGGAGTGACTGGGCTGTTTAGCAGGGCTTGTTGGCTTGCAATTTTCCAACTCAAGAATTTATAATGTCCTCAGAAGAACTTGTTGGGTATGTGTATCACTGTGCAAGTGCACTTACTTAGCAGGTTACTGAGTTACTTTATCTATGTTATCTATACCTTATCTATAAAAACCACCGCTTAATGCTTCATACCACAAATAATCAAGAGACCAATTTTTTTCTGTTTTCTAGGAATCAGTTATTTTGTGACAAAAGGAGGAGACACTTCACTTTCTATTTGTGATTTCAGGTCTGCTCCACTGAGCCTGGTTTATGCAGTGTTAGGTGTTGAACAGAGACTATCTCCAGGGCCTTTGGTTACCCCCCATTAACTACATGGCAACACCCTATTGCTGAAGACACTATGTAGTTTAGCTACAGGATATAGAGAATGAATCTCAAACTAATAATGAAACTTCTTCTCTGTTGCCTAGCTTTTACAGTGTGGGAAGGTGCTATCTAGGCTTCTGAGGGAGAAAAGGCATCAATGGTCTTATTGAGTGCTGGTCCCTGGATGCTGTCATACTGACTTGCCAAGCAAGGTGTACCCAACTACACAATTTCTATCTGGATTTGAGGTCTGTTTCATATAAGGGAATCTCATGCCTAGCGTTACAATTCTGTTCAAGGTCAAAGGCCTATGGCTGAGAAGGCCAGGGACCAAAGGGTAGAGACTACGGTTGAGATTTTGCTAAAGTACCTTTTAGATGTTTATGTTTGTGCCCATAGACCCTGGGCATGCTCATCCTTGGTCAGAGAAACTTTCTACTGCAATGGACAGTAGTCAATAAAAAGAGGCAGAATCAATCAAATTGCTGAGAATAAGAGACTAGACTGATGCACAGCCCTAATGGGACATCTGTATTGTTTACCACAAGACTCAAGGAACATTGCAGAGGAAATGTAAAGAATGTCAGAACCCTAGATGGAGAGGAGTGCTGCAGAGTGCCCTCTTCTGAACAAGGCATGGATAGCACACTCATAGTCACATAGCAGCTACATAAGCCCTATACAAAATCAAGACAGCCAAGGCCTGATTTAAGTGGGATAGAGACTTCTAGCCATACTCCTTACTAAGGAGCTATTGGCAGCAGTGGATAGTTGATGGGGAAGGGAGAATTATTCTTTTTTGAGGATATGGCCAATGGTAAGATTCCCAAGGTCCCGTGAATACCTACACACTCATGCATATATGGGCAGCACTAATGCATTTAATGGGTTAACACAGAAGAAAGAAAGAAAGAGAGAGAGAGAGAGAGAGAGAGAGGGAGAGAGAGAAAGAGAGAGAGGGAAGGAGGGAGGAAGAAAAAAGAAGGAAGGAAGAAAGAAAGAAAGAAAGAAAGAAAGAAAGAAAGAAAAGAAAGAAAGAAAAAAGAGAAAGAAAAGGACAAAATGGGTTATCAGTGGAGTCAACCACCATGGGACCAAAATCTCTAAAGCCATGAACCAAAATCAGTTTTTCTTCCCTGGGAGTTATTTAGGGTATCTGTCACAGCATTGAAATGCTAGACTAGCACACATCATACTCCCTCTTAAATTTAAGCTTAAACAAGTAATCTTCACTGAACATGCAGAGCTGACTCAGCTCTCAAACTTAACATGCTGCAGTCACACTTCTGCTCGGTCTTCACTGGCTTCCCAGCATGCACCCATTGGTTTTTTATCATCATCCCTAAGAATATACATTTAATCACTCTTCATTTCATGTCAATGACAATTTTAGGATTCTTTATTTTCAATATTTTGATAAGACTATTTATTCCCAGTTAACTAGCCTTTGTTAACCACCATGTTTCCTATGCCTTGGCTATTCCATTTATTTTCGTGTTTTGTTTGGGATTTTTTTATGACAGGGTTTCATGGAGCTCAGGCTGGCCTTGAATTCCTATTATAAATAACTGAAACTGCCCTTGAATTCCTAGCACTCCTGCCTCAACCTTTCACATGCTAGGATCAAAGGCATGTACCACTACATCCCGGCCCTTACCTTATTCCATTTTAAAAAGAGAAACATGTGAACTCTATTGCATTGAAATACCAGAATTTCTTATTGAGCTGCTACTCTATTTCCAAGTTACCTTTCAGAGACAATGGAAAAGAATACTTTGTATAAATAAACAAAGATCTGATTTTTGTATTCTCATGGTGGCAGGGATGAGGAGGTTGAAATACACAGACTCACTTGAAGATGGCAAACCCAATAAGTTCTCTTTTTTCTTTTTAGAAAAATCACATTATTAATGAAAAATGTTGGTGGAGGGATGCTGCAAACCAGCAACCTGGAACACTGAGGCAGGATGATCATATATTTGAGACCAGCATGGGTTACATAACAAAGCCTTGGTTCAAAAATAAATGTTGTGCACATCAACTACACAAGCAGAAAGGCATTTAAAGGATTTTGTCACCTGAGCCCACTGTGTCTCACACTATGTTCATAAAACACTTTTTTTTTTCCAATGTCAGTCCACATGCTATCGGATGACTTGACTCCTCTCTGCTAGAATGTTAAACACTTGTGCCAATCTCAGTGGAATGGACTGCAACTAGTTTTTAAATTTCAAACTCCCTGCTCCAGTAACCATAATGTTGGCCCATGCAAAATGTAGACATTGAACCTCTAATTCCATTCATTTACGTAATTCCTTCCTGAAACTGATCACCAATCCTGTGTATTCTCTCTGCATGATCTATATCAGAATGGTAGGATATAGGCATTAATTATCCATCAATCATACTGTTATCACTTTTTTTCTTAACTATGATAGAGCTTCCCTGAAGACATGGTACAAACTCTCACACTGTTTTCTGGTATCCAGTTATCAACTACCAGAGTTATCCATCACAAGTAACACTTGTGTTTATTATGGAGTGGCTCGTCCCCTACTGACTCTGCTCTGAAAGTTTTGCACCTATGATCTGGTTAAAACACTCTGTCTCTGTGAGAAATCTTTTTGTTCCAAGTAGAGGAAGAAATCTCAAATAGACTCAAATAAATATTTATTACAAATGAAAACTAGACTCACTAGTTTTGTGCAGGTGAGTCCAAATGTGTCTGCCTGGGTCTTCTGCCTCTTTTCTTCAGTTCTTTGGAGTTGGCATCATTCTTGGGCTCCCTTTAGGGTATCAGTAGCTTCCAGGTTGGTAGTGCTACACTACAGATGCAAACCCAGATGAATTATCCAAGAAAAGTGTAAAGTCTTTGGTTGATTGTCTTTAGGTGCATACATCAACATGAGCCTTCCCTCCAGCCCATGACCCAGGAATCCAAGGCACTAGGCTGTTCAGCTGAGTTGCCCTTTCCCCCTCTGGGTAAAACATCCTTGCATTTGCTTCAATAGATGTCTCTGTTTAATTAAGGTCCCTCTTATGGCCACCATGATGTCATTTCCTGTATAGGTCATGATATCATTTCCTGGGCAGACCATGATGTCATTTCCTGGGTAGGCTAAGAGTCCATGAGACCATTGAACTAGTGACAAAGCTCTCCATATTATTCCAGCCACCTTGTGTTTGAGGAAATTTGATACAATTTTTCCTGCAGAAAGTTGGTTGTTGAAATAGTTGTCTAGGCTCTTTGTGCATGGATGTCATGACATTCCCTGTGACAAACATTCCCCACAAAAATACCCAACAAGATCCCAACCAGTTCAGATGAACAGAACTGACAAATTTGTGGCACACTGAGATAAAGAACATGCTAATGCTGTAACTGCATTTCTTCTGTTCTTTAACTTCTGCTTTACAAAATCATGCCTTTTATTTCATCATTTTTCAAAAATATGGTGACTAATCCAATATCCTACACAAATACCTTCTATCAATTTATGAAGAATACTTTTTCACGAGTTATCTTCAGTTCTTAAGAAGAATCCAAAAATGTTCCCTTGATCTAACAGTTCCTAAGTCATGGTTTTAACTATCTTTGCATCCTTTGGACATGGCACACACTAACAGTGCCTGGGAACTAACAGCTCCTAAGCCATTGGGAACATGTTGCCAGTCTGTTGTTAATGTCCTCTGGTCACTTGTCACCTTTAAGCTCTGGTCCTTTTAGCACTTTCCGAGCTGAGTAGTCATGTTCAACAATGGCACTGCCTGTCTCTCTGGTAAACACTTGAGAAATGTGTCACAAATGGTGTTGTCATTTCTCCTCCATTTGCTTCCCTTTATATATGCTAATAAAAATATTTTCCAGAAATATATTTGGATTCATTTAACTTTAGAACAGTATGTTTGCATATTATAGAATATTTTAAACAATACTAAGATTTTTTGCTTGGGTTGAGTTTGGTGGGGTGGGTTTGGTTTGGTTTTCATTTCCTCTGCATTTACTCCTGTGCATGAAGTTGACATTTTCCCGTTCAGTCTTATTCGTTGACTTTCCTTTCACCTAAGGCTTGCTTAATACTTTCTTAAAGACAGTTAATGCAAATAACTCCTCAAAAAAACTAAATAATGCCTAAACTTACACCGGCCATTTTAAAATCTTTTTGCTATTTTTCATCTGTATACAAACTATTAAAATGTAATCAAAAATCAAATGTTCCTAACATGACTAATATTTCAAATTTACATTTACCTATTCTGTTAGTTCTGAAATAGTACTTTTAAATGCAAGATAATTTTGTCTTTTTGTTTTAATTAAATTTGCCTTAGTTTTCTGGATTGCAACTAAGAGACAGAGGAGGAATACATGAAAAAAATCATAAATGTGTTTTTATCCCAGCTCATGGGGGTAAAAAACTAATAAGCCACCTCCACAGTGAATTTCTAGCAAGGCATTAACTAGGGATTTGTCTCCTTGGTTACTGAGCCAGGTAGAGATTCCAGTAAAAAACCAATGTGACCTATGAGCTCAGGAAAGCAAAGAAGTGAAATTTCTGCATGATAATATTTGCAGTTACTACAAAAAGAAATGAAAAGAGTAAAACTGTATACCAAAATACAGGTAAAAAAGATGGTCTATATTTTTGACTCAGTGTTACAGACATTTACACACATACATTTTTAATAACAGTGCTGTGGTATCTCTATACTGGTAAAGTATTATAAGGCGCAGACCATTCCCAATCTGTGAGGCAGAGTCCCACCCTAGAAAACAAAGCATTCTACTTCTCTGTGGTAAATGGGCCATCTGTTATCAGAGAAGATGGTGAAAAAAAAAAAAACACTCAGAGGATGACCATTCTGAAAGCAAAATATTCAAGTAGATTTTCAGGCAACATATCTCTGTGACTTTTCATTATACTGTGTCAAAAAATGGGGAGACAGAAGAGAAGCCCAGGGAGCCAGAATAATGGGTTGTATGGGTAAGTCAGGGAACTTCCTCTAGGAAGTCCCAAAGACCTGGGATGTGAGAGATTCCCAGGATTCATTGGGGATGACCTTGGCTGAAATGCCCAACAGTGGGGATATGGAACCTGAAAGACCACATCCAGTGGAAAGACAGGGCCCCCAGTGGAGGGATGAGGTCACCAAACTACCTTCAAAATTTTTGACACAGAATTGTTCCTGTTTAAAAGAAATGCAGGAACAAAGATGGAGCAGAGATCAAAGGAAAGGCTATCCAGTGACTGGCCCAACTTGGGATCCACTCTGACACTATTACTGATGCCATGCTGTGCTTGCAGACAGGAGCCTAGCAAGGCTGTCCTCTGAGAGGCTTTCTCTACCAGCAGCTAACTGAGACAGATGCAGATACTTACAGCCAACCATTGGACTAAAGTCAGGGACCCCTATGGAAGAGTTATGGGAAAGGCTAAAGGAACTGAAGGGAATGGCAACAACATAGGAAGACCAATAGTGTCAACTAACCCAGACACCTGGGAGCTCCCAGGGACTAAGCCATCAACCAAAGAGCATACATGAGCTGGTCTGTGGCGCCCAGCACATTGTAGCAGAGAACTGTCTTGTCTGGCCTCAGTGAAAGAGGATGAGCCTAATCCTGTAGAGTCTTGATGCCCCAGGGGAGGGGATGTAGAGGGGAGAGGTGGAAAAGGTCTGGAGCACCCTCTCAGTGGCAAAGGGAAGGGGAGAGGGGGTGAAGAACTCTGGAGAGGGTCAACATTTGGAATGTAAATAAATAAAACAATTAAAAATAAAGCTTACCACTTATCAGAGAGTGCATGCCATGTGTGTTCTTTTGTGATTGGGTTACCTCACTCAGGATGGTATTATTTATAAATGCCTTGTTTTTAATAGCTGAGTAGTACCCCATTGTGTAGATGTACCACATTTTCTGTATCCATTCCTCTGTTGAGGGACATTTGGGTTGTTTCCAGTTTCTGGCTATTATAAATAAGGCTGCTATGAACACAGAAGTAGAGACTCACAATCATCCATTGAACTGAGCATAAGGTCCCCACGAAGGAGCTAGAGAAAGGACCCAAGGAGCTGAAGGGTTTGCAGCCCCTTAGGACGAACAACAATATGAACTAACTAGTACCTCAGAACTCCCAGGGACTAAACCATCAACCAAAGCGCACACATGGTGGGACTCATGGCTCCAGCAGCATATGTCTAACAGAGGATGGCCTAGTCGGTCATCAATGGGTAGAGAGGCCCTTGGTCCTATGAATGTTTACGCCCCAGTGTAGGGGAATGCCAGGGCCAGGAAGTGGGAGAGGGTGGGTTGGTGAGCAGGGCAAGGGGGGAGGAAACAGGGTTTGTTTTTTGTTTTTGTCTTTGATATTTTTTCTGAGGGGTAACCAGGAGAGGAGATATCATTTGAAATGTAAATAAAGAAAATAGCTAATAAAAAATAAAATAAATAAAAAATAAAGCTTATCAGAAGATAAATAAATAAATAAATAAATAATAAATAAAAAGCCTGTGAATACTATAACAAGACTAAAACCAACAACAGAAACAAAGAGTGTCATCTGAAGAGGTGGCTGCCTGCATCATTTTCATCTCAGGTAAGAACTGGCCTTATTGCTAAGTACACAAACAAGATACTGGCAGCCAATAAACCAAGCACTAGTGACGACAGAAATCACAGCATCATGTGACTCTCTTTGCCTATTGCTCTGAAAAGCTTGACTGAAACAGTGTCCAAGGCTGACATTTCCTCTAATGTTCCCACCACTACTCAAAGCTGTTCAACAATTTACCCAAAAACCAAGAGCCACTGACAGAAAGTAAAATGATAACAAACTCACTAATTCCTCCTGGATAAGAAAGGGTATTTAATAAGTAAGGTGCTTCAGCCACATCAAGGACAGTGGCAACCAAACAGTGTAGCAGTGCCTACAGGACCAAAGACAAGCACTCCAGAAAAACTGCAGAAGGCAGGAACTGGGTATATGGCTCAGTCCCAAGCATGCAGAGGGCTGAGGACTGAGTCCACATAAAATCAAATCTGGGTGCCCAGGCTGAAGAGATGGCTCAGCAGTTAAGACTACTAACTGCTCTTGCAGAGAACCTGGATTTGGTTCCCAATACTCCCATGGTTGCTCACAACCTTCCTCAGGCACACGTGTTAAACATACGCATACATAAGCCAAGCACTCACATCCATAAAATGAGATAAATAAATCAAAAAAGAAATTTAAAGCTGGGTATGGCAATGCATTTCTATAATCCCTGTCATGGGGAAATAGAGACAAGAGGATCTCTGGGATGCTGGTTGACCAGCCAGTCTCTGAATCAGTGAATTCCAGACAGACATACTTGTCTCAAAAAACAAGGTAGTAAGCAACTGAGAAATACATACACACCACATACATACATACATACATACACACACAAACACACACACACACCCTAGCCTCTGTTAGGAACAGTCACACTGTCTCCAGAAGGATGCATGCAAAGCCTCCAATAGACACAAATGACTTCCAATCTCATTTCCTCACTGATCTCCATTTTACTCAACAGGTCAAATTCTTGAAATGTTTAAGCTTGTGACGCTGAAATTTAGCACAGTTTTCATACACAACCCCCAAGCAATATTTTTTTTCTTTATCTGTAATATTCTTATTGCTGATCAATCTGGAAACACCCCCTGAGTCCCACAAATCATATACACAAGCACTTTAAAATAAGACTTGGGAAGAAGGAAGAAAGTGTGGTTAAAACATGAAGCAAGCTGTGAGTCCCTAATCTATGTACCCTGTGTATCGGCACCCAAACTTGAATGGCAGCAGCTAAGCCTCATACTACCTTTTCCAGCCTCAGACACCAAGCATCCAGGATGAAGATTTATTTTAACCACAAATGAGCCTGGAATTACAATCTTCCAACTATCCTCTTCCCTGTAATTGCAGACTTTATTTTCCCAGTACTAATTCAGTTTGGAAAAAACACACAAAACTTGGACCTAAGCAAGGCACTAGAGTAAGATTCAATGAGCGGCTTATTACAAATTCAACAGAAGGGGCTAAGATTTGTTTAATTCCCTGGCTGGCTTTGTTTGGGCTGCCTTTTGTGGAAGTGATGGGTTTTCTGCCTCTCTTTCCTGCCAAGGTTCTGAGATGCTCCCTACCTGATATTTATTTATCCTTTACCTTTCAGAGACAGCCAAGTCCTAAGGTATTTAAGTATATTATTCAGATTATCCAGACTCATTTTTAATAAAAAAATTATCTTAGGGGTTGTGATAACAAAATGGCAATGATATTCCCAGGACTCTTGCCTACCTACTTAGTGGAAACTTTCTTTTTCTTACTTACTCCAGGAGTTGAAAGTACATTATATTTAATTCACAAGAAGTGATTTTTAAATCTAAATAAATAAGATTCAAGAATGTGTAATAAATAGTCCTATCTGGAGGGTACTCTGCAAAGAACATCTTTGTTCTATGATCCTCATGTTTTCCTGAAGAAGTTTATTACACAGATTTGGGCCATTGGCCTGTTTAATATCAAACACTAATGTCAATATAACAAACGTTTGACATGATTCCTGCTCTCTGGATTTACAATCTTTCAAGAGGATGAATGCACATATCTATAGTGATATAGATATGTCACTATCACTTCACTGTGATCAAGTATCTCTAGAAAGCCAGTGGAAGCCAAAGATCTGAGGGGCACACAAACCTGTCTCACCTTGGGACAGGCCTGCATCTTAAAGAAAAGAAATAAAGCCTGAGTACTTGACCTATGCATAATCCAAACTGCATCCACATACTAGAGAGGATCCCACTGCTTGTCCTTGGCCAGAGTTACTCCCTAGCTACTTCCTAGCAACAGTTAATCAAAGATTAGTCTGACTGTTTCAAATGTACTTACAGACCATTTGTGATTGTATATGATCTAGCTTCAGAGCACCCACCTATTGGGCCTGTAGTCATTCTATTAGATGCTTCCCAAGACTGGACACCTGCTCCCTCACCCCCTCACTTGCTCCTATGTTCCTATAAAACCTTGTCGTGTTGAGAGTTCGAGGCTGCTCCACCTTCTCTTCCTGTCCTGCTATATCAGGGTTGGGTTGGAGAAGAGCCTAGCCTGAGCTTGTAATAAAGAGACTCTAATGCTATTACATCATCAGAGATGGCTCCTTGGTGATCTTTGAGGGTTCATGAATGTTTCCTGGCACAACAAAGGAACTCTGTAAGTGAGGGACTGTGAGAAGCAATACAAGAGTGATGAATTATTGAGTAGCAACTCTCCATGTTGAAGAAACAGCCCAAGGCTAGTCAGACACTCATCAGCTTCATGGATGTCTCCAGACACTGCAGAGAAACTGAAGTCTACAAGAAGGCAAGAGAGGCCATTTTGTTTCCTGGCTTCCTCTGGCCTCCTATTCCCTTCCCTTGACAATGGCCCCATTGTGTTCTGATTCCTCTGCCCATGAATTGGCACCATCAAGTACAGGAGCTTGCAGCTGGTGGTCTCAGGGGAAGTAAGAGCTGAAGCTGAGCTGATAGGTAAGGCGAGCTAGTTTGGAGACTGAGCTGGCAGAGACAGGAGAAAAACACTAGCATAACCCAGACAAAGAGCCATGAACAAAAACAAACTGAAGAAGGAAAAGATAAACTGATAAGACTCATTTTATTTTATTTTTATGAGGCTCTTTTATATTGAAAGGTTATATTCATATTACATACATAATAAAAGCCGAAGTGTGGCCTGCAGATCTTGGAATGCCCATTCTCCTATCTATGCCCTAACCATAAAGTAATGAATGGGTTGGCTGCTTCCCTAACAAGAATCCTCATGTGGGACCAGGGGCCTTTACAAAGGATACTGCTCAAAAGGAGTATAATCCCTTGGACTAAAATCTTCAAACATGACAGAAACATCAGAACCAGTTTCCAAATCAGAACTGAAAAGGATAACTATACCTCTATCTTTATTGTGTTTTGTTAGGACCTTTTTATTCTTTCCTGGATGTATTCTCTCAGAAGAGTGGTTAGGTAAAGTCAAATATAGGATGATCACTAGCCTAAGGATTTTTCACACAAAAGGAGAGATATTTATAGATGATATCAATAGCCCTCAAAATTCAGGTATCACAAATGATTGATGACAATGACCTTGAGTGTAGAGCCATTATGTCATTTCTTCATTACCTGTACACTAAAGCTTAGGTACATCAGCAAAAGTTTAAGTAACAACGTCAGTTTTGTGAACTCTGGGAAAACGGTTTCACTCTGAACACTAGCCCTCTCCACAGAGAACGAAGAATCTCTTCAAGCAGTTTTTAAATCTTGGCTTCGGCTCCTCAACTGTTTGTATGCACACTTCCCAAGCACTGAGCTCCTTCACTTTGTTTTAAGCACCATAAATTATTCTGGAAAAATCAATCACATCCTTCACAGAGTTCAAGTGAAAATCCAACAGACTGTCTTGTGATCGATTCCTGTGTTTAATTCTCAGATAACCTTTTTCAACTTCCATAACATTCCTGAAATCCAAACTTTAATTACTAACTCGGTAGTAAACAGCAAGAGATGAACTGGGGATCTGAGAACAGAAATGGCTCAAGTGATTCCAAAAAGCTCAATGAATCCCACCACAACATGTAAAACAAGCCTCAAGAGTAGTAAGTACCTTCAAGGACAATCTGTATATTTACAAAGCATAAATTTTAACCAGAGATATTCACTTTTCTTTCTAAAACACATGCACACATACTTTTTGATGGGAAAATTTCACAAAGATACAGGATGTCTTCTCTTTTATGACATGTAGAAAATTCCATGTATTGACCCATTTTCATTTTTCTATGGTTTTTATTAACTAAGTATCCAAATAAAAAGAACCTCAACCTGAACTTTTACTATTTGGCTTTGAATTTTTGTTTTCTTATGTGGTTAACTTCAGTTGCTATGATTTAGAAGATAGCATTTACTCTACCAGACTGCTTCTAACAAGTTTTCTTTGTGACAATAACAAAATTAGCTACTAAAAGTAGGAAAACTATCCTGCTGATGACATCCTTTAAAATATGTTGAATAAAATACCTAGAAATTAATCAGGTTCCAAAGGGACATGCATGGTATGCACTCAACTATAAGTGGATATTAGCTATAAAATACAGGATACCCATGCTACACTCCACAATCCAAAGAAGCTAAACAAGAAGGAAGGCACAAGGGGGGATGCTTGAATCTCACTTAGAAGGGGAATAAAATAGTCATGAGGCATATGGAGTGAAGAAACTGGGAGGAAGGATGGAGAGGGGAGTGGGGTGTTCAGGATCGGGTGTGGGGAAGAAGAGAAGAGATGGCTAGATATCCATGAAAATAAATGGAAATCTGCAACTGATGGGGGTGAGGAGATGGGTGCAGCTCCAGAATGAGAAAGAGTCCTGGAATAGGGGAGGTCTCCAAGAATCAATAGGGATGCCCTCTTAGTTGTGACTCACAGCATTGGGGATATGGAGCACATAGAAGCCACCTCCTGTGTCCAGGCAGGAACCCCAGTAGAGCAATAGAGACATCAACCCACCCACAAAATTTTCAACCCAAAATTTATCCTGTCTACAATAAATGCAGAGATAGGGAGATAAAGCAGAAACTGAGGGAATTGCCAACCAAAATCAGGCCCAACATGAGACCCATGCCATGGACAAGCACCAATTATTGACACTATTAATGATACTCTGTTATGCTTGCAGACAGAAGTCAAACATGGCTGTCCTCTGAAAGGTTCCACCCAGCTGCTGAGTCAGACCCATGTGGACACCCACAGCCAAATAGTGGATAGAGCTTGGGGATTCTTATGGAAGAAAAGGAGGAAGGATTGCAGGCCCAAAGGGGATGGGAGCTCCACAGGAAGACCAACAAAGTCAACTAACCTGGACCCTTCAGGCCCTCAGAGTCTGAACCACCAACTAAAGAACAAACACAGGCTGGACCTCGGCCTCCCCATACATACGTAGCAGATGTGCAGCTCGGTCTTCATGTCTGTCCCAAACAACTGAGCAGGGGCTGCCCCAAAAGATGTTGTGTTGCCTGTATGTGGAATATGTTCTTCTATCTGGGCTGCCTTGTTTGACCTCATAGGAGAGGATGCACCTAGCCTCACAGAGATTTGATGTGTCAGGGTAGGGTGATCTCTACCTGCTCAGAGGAGGAGAGGGGGGAAAGAGGGAAAAGATTGTGGGAGGAGCGACCAGGAGGAGGGCAGGTTGTGATCAAGATGTAAAGTGAATAAGAAAAAATATATAGTTGAATAAAGGCACATTGTATAAAAATAAAATAAAATAACTAGAAATTAACCTAACTGAAAAGGTAAAGGATGTGCAATGGAAACTTTAAGCTATTGATCAAAGAAAAAGAAGACTCTAAGAGATAAAGAAGAGGCCAAATATGGTAGTTCATGCCAGGACTGGGAGATAGATGTCTGTGAGTTCAGGGCCAGACTAGTCTGCATAACAAGCTCCCAAGACAGTGAGGACTATAGAAAGACCCTGTTTCAATAAATAGATGAGAGAGAGAGTGAGAGAGAGAGAGAGAGACAGAGACAGAGAGACAGAGAGACAGAGAGACAGAGACAGAGAGAGACAGAAAGAGACAGAGAGACAGAGAGACAGAGAGAAATGGAAAGAATATTCATGCTCATGTATTTGCAAAATTAATATTGTGGAAGTGGTAACATTACTAAATGTAGTTTACAGACTCAATTCAAGCCCGATGAAAATCCAATGGCATCAGTAAACTAGGGGATAAAAGTCATAAAGCAGGTGTGGTCATACATGTCTTTAATTCCAGTACTGGAGAAACACAGCCAGGTGAATCTTTCCGATTTCAAAGACAGGCTTAGTCTCTGTAACTACCTGTATATATATATATATATATATATATATATATATATATATATATATATATATATTATACATATTGAGAAGGCAGGTTTCAGAAGGAGAAAGGAGATGAAAAGGGGGTGGGGTAGGAAAGATCAAAACACATATGAATGCATGAAACTGAAAACAATTATTAACAAATTTTTAAAGAAATACACTGTTTTCAAAGGAAGCAGAGTCTATCAGAGGAAACAAATTAACCAAACATATTTCTAAGTGATTGAGTGTACTGAGTGCCAGGGAAATTTAAATGAGCACCTCACTCAGTCAGTTAAGAACAGAAGGATGAAAGGAAGCAAGGAAGAAGGGCTGAACCTGAGCTAGTAAAAATACTTGGGAGAAAATGGAAGCAAAGTATTCAAAGGAAAGAACATAAACAAAGGAGACAAGAATATCTCTATGAGCATGTGTGCTTGTGCACATGCGTAAATGTGTACACACATGTGCAAAAGCAGCAATATATAATCACAGTATACAAAATGTAGGACACAGTAGGCAGAAGATGAAGTCTTGTATGGCCCAAGATGGACTTTGAGTTTATCCCACAGGTGATGTGTCATGTTCAGTTTAATGAGTGACCTACTTAGATTTGTGTTACCCATGTACAATGAGTTAATTGGGGAGAACTCAGTGACAGTTTTAGCTAGGTCTTGGTAAATGGGAAAGGTGTTCTGTGTCCAGAGTTTGGCACATAAGGCTAAGTGTTGTCATGGTGTCCTTTCCAAAAGAGTTTATTATTTTCTCTCTTCCTAAACACTAAAGAGAGTTTGTTATGCTCCTTACAGCCTTTGTAGAATCATCTTTAAGACCATAAGAACTCAGAAGATGGAAAGATCTCCCATGCTCATGGACTGGCAGGATTAATATAGTAAAAATGGCCATCTTGCTGAAAGCAATCTACATATTCAATGCAATCCCCATCAAAATTCCAACTCAATTCTTCACAGACTTGGAAAGAGCAATTTGCAAATTTATCTGGAATAACAAAAAAACCTAAGATAGCAAAAACTATTCTCAACAATAAAAGAACTTCTGGTAGAAAACCTTAAGCCGTACTACAGAGCAATTATGATCAAAAAAAAAAAAAAAACCTGCATGGTATTGGTACAGTGACAGGTAGGTAGATCAATGGAATATAATTGAAGACCCAGAAATGAACCCCCACAAATATGGTCACTTGATCTTTGACAAAGGAGCTAAAACCACCCAGTGGAAAAAAGACAGCATTTTCAACAAATGGTGCTAATTCAACTGGCAGTTAGCATGTAGAAGAATGCAAATCAATCCATTCCTATCTCCTGGTACAAAGCTCAAGTCTAAGTGAATCAAAAACCTTCACATGAAACCAGATGCACTGAAACTAATAGAAAAAATTGGAGAAGAGCCTGGAGCACATGGGCACAGGGGAAATTTTCCTGAAAAGAACACCAATAGCTTATGCTCTAAGATCAAGAATTGACAAATAGGACCTCATAAAATTGCAAAGCTTCTGTAAGTCAAAGGACACTGTCAATAGGACAAAACGGCAACCAACAGATTGGGAAAATGTCTTTAGCAATCCTACATCTGATAGAGGGCTAATATCCAATATATACAAAGAACTCAAGAAGTTAGACTCCAGAGAACCAACTAACCCTATTAAAAATGGTGTACAGAGCTAAACAAAGAACTCTCAACTGAGGAATAACCAAATGGCTGAGAAGCACCTAAAGAAATGTTCAACATCCTTAGTCATCATGGAAATGCAAATCAAACAACCCTGAGAACCTCACACCAGTCAGATTGGCTAAGATCAAAAACTCAGGTGACAGTAGATGCTGGCAAGGTTGTGGAGAAAGAGGAACACTCCCTCATTGCTGGTGGGACTGCAAGCTGGTACAACCACTCTGGAAATCAGTTTGGCAGTTCCTCAGCAAATTGTACATAGTATTATTTGAGGACCCAGCTATACCACTCCTGGGCATATACCCAGAAGATGCTCCAACATGTAATCAGGACACATGCTCCACTATGTTCATAGCAGCCTTATTTATAATAGCCAGAAACTGGAAACAACCCAGATGTCCCTCAACACAGGAATGGATACAGAAAATGTGGTACATTTACACAAAGGAGTACTACTCAGCTATTAAAAACAATGAATTTATGAAATTCTTAGAGAAATGGATGGATCTGGAGAATATCATCCCAAGTGAGGTAACCCAATCACAAAAGAACACACATGGTATGCACTCTCTGATAAGTGGATATTAGCCCAGAATCTCGGAATACCCAAGATACAATCCACAAACCACAAGAAACTTAAGAAGAAGGAAGACTAAAGTGAGGATATTTCAATCCTTAGAAGAAGGAACAAAATATCCATGGAAAGAGTTGCAGAGACAAAGTATAGAGCAGAGACTGAAGAAAAGACAATCCAGAGACTGCCCTACCTGGGAACCCAAGCACCAAACCCAGACACTATTATGGATGCCAGCAAGTGCTGGCTGACAGGAGCCTGATATAGTTCTCTCCTGAGAGGCTCTGACAGTGCCCGACTAATATAGAAGTAGAGACACACAACCATCCATTGGACTAAGTACAGGGTCCCCAATGAAGGAGGTAGAGAAAAGACCCAAGGAGCTGAAGGGGTTTGCAGTCCCATAGGAGGAACAATATGAACTAATCAGTACCCTCAGAGCTCCCAGGGAGTAAACCACTAACCAAAGAGTACACATGGTGGGACTCATGGCTCCAGGTGCATATGTTGCAGAAGATGGCCTAGTCAGTCATCAATGGGAGGAGAGGCCCTTGGTCCTGTGAAGGCTCTACACCCCAGTGTAGGGGAATGCCAGAGCCAGGAAGCAGAAAAAGGTGTGTTGGTGAGCAGGGAGAGGGGGGAGTGAATAGGGGTTTTTTTGGAGGGGAAACTGGGAAAGGACCTATCATTTGAAATGTAAATAAAGAAAATAGCTAATAAAAAATAAAAATAGAAAAATACAATTAAAAAAGACTATAAGAATATCCATACATAGTTTTGCAGGTTATGCAGAAAAAAATTAGAGTAAAGCCTATGGACATAATTCTAAGAGCATGTGATCTAGATGTGATGCATAGCAAGGACTCTAACCACTATGTCTCAGAGACTAGAGAGCTATAAATTGCTTCTGAAACAGACATCAGCCCTTCTAATATAGCATCCATTAAATGTCAGAATCTTCAGAAATATCAAGAACACTCAATGTCTACCTAGCCTAAATTTAGAAACCCTCAGGGTGGTTCTTTCAGTCAAGAGCCATGAGTAGGCCAAGGTGCCCAATGAGAATGACTCAAGCCACATGCACAGGCCAAGAGCTTCATATAAAGATAAATAATAAGTAATGAGGTTCTGGAATTGACATTCAAGTCCTTTGAATACACTGGCAAACATATGCCACCGATGTGACTAATAGCACAGCGTCAGCTAAGGTTTTTGTGGCACCATCTTCCTGAGAGGCACCAGATGTGCTGTACTGTCTCACACCATGATTGTCATGGAAATGGAATTGTCAGAGCTCCTTCACAGCAAAGCTTTGCTTCATTCTAATATGCAGGTTCCTTTGTTCCCTAACTCTTGGAACAGTTTGTATCTTATTGCTGGCCTAAACAACTCTAACATGAACTCCTTATGCAGAATTCTCTACTACATTCTGTCTAAGGTGCAAAGAACACAAAGAAGGTTCATTTTGTCCCCTTGCCAGGGAGAGTTCTCATGGTATTAGGGCTTAGCTAAATAGTCTACAAGGCCACAAACATTTCCTGTCCTAAATATTTCCTCTTCATGGGTAAAATCTCAAAAGATAGTCCCTATACTTGGTGCACTATGTTAACTAGTTCATGTGACATGTTTGCCTTGTTATCAAAAATTATTTAAATGAATACAGATTCTAGAGATAATTATCAAGCTTTTGATCTAAGATTCTATTCAATACTCCCTGGTCTCTGAACCTATCTTATCACCAACATGGGCGTAGTTCAAAGCTGTCACACTAGTTAACAGACCATGTTACCACTTAGATTGGATAGAGAAGTCTTTGTACTACCTGTATGTTTTCTGGGCTGTGATAAATTTGGTGGCTAGTTAAAATTTTGTTTAGGACCCAAGTCTTTACATTCTGCATTGGTTAATAATTACCAAGTTTAATATGCCATCATTCACATCTGTGTCAACTGGGAAGCACATTAGGTTGCTTAATAATTAAGCACTGCTTGTTCTCCACATTTTCTCTTTTTTACCATAAATTCAAAAAATAGAAGCTATTGCCTCTTTGGGTAAATTTCCAGGTGGAAATATTATCATTACATGATCTGAGCTTTCTTACACAGAAGCACCAACATCAAAAGGCTCTGTTGCCTCCACTCTGTTACTGAGATCACCAAACCTCCAACAATCCAATACCCCTGGCCCATTACAGAAAGAGAAGCATTTCTGCACATCATACTCTAGTCTTGGTAACTTATGCAAAAATGCTAACCATTCTAACTTTAACATCGCAGTAGGAAGCTCTGTTAGTGCAAAAGAGCATGTCTTTTTAGGCTATCCCTTGACCTGCTCCTGACTTTCTCTGTGGCACTACCAATTAACCACCTACTGGCTCTCTGCTTCAGGGTGCTGTGGCTGGGGACACATAAAATCTTACCCACCCTCTGCAGGCTAATTTATATATGTAGAATTACTTCAGAAACTATGCAACATGATAAATAGAACAGCCTTAGAATGGATTCAGAAGTGCAAAATGATTTACCAGCATGGTGAGGGAACATGCGAAGCCAGGATGGAAAAGAATGACCTCATCTCCCGACCACTATCTAGCTTGGGCCTTCCTTCCAAGACAAAGATAGTAGAGATAACCTTAAATGAACTAGACACACAGATGCACTCTTCATGGGAGTCAGAAAAGTTCTGAGTTAGTATGAGATAGCAAATATCTCCTTTGTGACTGTATTGATGGTGGTGGTGGTGGTGGTAGTAGTAGTGGTGGTAATGGGGGTGGAGGTAATGGTAGTGGTGATGGTGATGGTGGTGGTGGTGGTGGTGGTGGTAGTGGTAATAGGGGGTGGAGGTAATGGTGGTAGTGATGTTGGGTGGTGATGGAGATGATGTTAGTGGTGGTAGTGGTGGTGATGGTGGTAGTGATAGGGGTGATGGTGGTGATAGTAGTGGTAATGGGGGAAGTGGAGATGATGGTAATGGTGGTGATGGTAATGGTGGTGGTAGTGGTGGTGGTGATGGTGGTGGTGGTGATGATAGTGATGGTGGTGGTGATAGGGGGTGGAGGTAATGGTGGTGGTGATAGTGATGGTGGTGGAGGTGATGGTGGTGGTGATGGTGGTGATGGTGGTGATGGTGGTGATGGTGGTGGTGGTGGTGGTGATTATAAGCATCTTTTTTATTAGCTAAACCACATGACTGATTAGCAGGACAGCTGCAAGAAGAAACCCAGATTACTATGTGATGCTTTCTTCATTACATCCATCACCTATGTCTCCCATAATTCCTCCATCATTTTTTTGAAATTAGTAATCTAAAAGGGTGCTTTATTTATCCATTCACTCAACAAATACCGACTGTTTACTTTGAGCTAGACATACTCAAAGCACCAGGGATCCAACAATAAATAAAACATAAATACCCTGCTTTCACAGAACAAATACAAAAGCAAGGAGAAAATAAATAAAGCAAGAATAAAGGAAATAAAATTTCTAAATATCTAGGGGAAATGTGATTTAAGGAAAGAATCCACTATATAAACAAACTCAAAGAAATAAAATCACACAATCATCTCCTTAGATGCAGAAAAGGCATTGGACAAAGTAAAATACCCTTTCATGTTAAAAGTATTAGAGAGATCAGGAATTCAAGGCCCATACCGAAACATAATGAAAGCAATTTACAGCAAACCAATAGCCAATATCAAATTAAATGGAGATATACTTAAAACAATCCCACTAAAATCAGGAACAAGACAAGGATACCCACTCTCCCCATATCTACTCAATATAGTACTCAAAGTGCTAGCTAGAACAATAAGACAACAAAAAGATCAAAGGGATACAAATGGGCAAAGAAGAAATAAAGGTATCACTATTTGCAGATGATATGATAGGATAAATAAGCAACCCCAAAAATTCTACCAGAGAATTTCTCCAGCTGATAAACAACTTCCACAAAGTGGCCGGATATAAAATTAGCTTCCTTTATACAAATGATAAACAGGCTGAGAAAGAAAAAAGGGAAACAACTCCCTTCACAATAGCCACAAATAATATAAATATCTTGGGATGACTCTAACCAAACAAGTGAAAGTCCCGTATGACTTCAAGTCTTTCAAGAAAGAAATCTAAGAAGATCTCAATAAATGGCCATCCTTACAAAGGAAATCTACAGTTTCAATGCAATCCCCTGCAAAATCCCAACACAATTCTTCAAAGACATAGAAAGAGCAATTAGCAAACTCATCTGGAAAGGCAAACAAACCAGAATGTAGAAAACAATTCTTAACAATAAAAGAATAACTGAGAGAATCACCATCCCTGAACTCAAGCTTTACTACAGAGCAATAGTGATAAAAACTGCATGGTATTGGTACAGAGACAGACACATTGATCAATGGAATAGAATTGAAGACCTGGAAATAAAACCAAACATTTACGAACACTTGATCTTTGACAAAAAAGCCAAAAAATATACAATGGAAAAAAGAAGCCATCTCCAATAAATGATGCTGGTCTAACTGGCTGTCTGTGTTTAGAAAAATGAAAATAGACCCATATTTGTCACCTTGCACAAAGTTCAAGTCCAGGTAGATCAAGAACCTCCACATAAAACCAGATACACTGAATCTAATAGAAAAGAAAGTAGGAAAGAACCTTGAACTCACTGGCACAGGGAGAAATTTCTTAAACAGAACTCCAATGGCTCATGCTCAAGAGACTGAAGGAAAGGTCACCCAGAGACTACCCCACCTGGGGATCCATTCCATATACAGTCACCAAATGCAGACACTATTGTGGATGCCAAGAAGTACATGCTGACAGGAGCCTGATATACCTGTCTCCTGAGAGGCTCTCCCAGAGCCTGACATATACAGAGGTGGATGCTCGCAGTCAACCATTGAACTAATCACGAGGTCCCCAATGGAGGAGTTAGAGAAAGGACTGAAGGAGCTGAAGGGGTTTGCAACCACATAGGAAGAACAACAATATCAACCAACCAGAGCTCCCAGGGTCTAAACCACCAACCAAAGAGTACACATGGAGGGACCCACGGCTCCAGCCATACATATGTAGCAGAGCATGGCCTTGTCTGGCATCAATGGGAGAAGAGGCCCTTGGTCCCATAAAGGCTTGATGCCCCAGTGTAGGGGAATGCAAGGGCAGGTAGGTAGGAGTGGGTAGGGGATGGAATAGGGGATTTCTGGAGGTGAAATTGGGAAAGGGAACAACATTTGAAATGTTAAATGAATAAAATATCCAATAAAAAAAGGAAAAAAAAGAATTGATAAATGGGAAAGCTTCTTTAAGGCAAAAGACATAGTCAATAAGACAAATCAGCAACTTATAGATTGGGAAAAAAATCTTCACTAACCCCACATCCAAAAGAGGGCTAATATCTAAAATATATTAAGAGCTCAAGAAGCTAACAACTAAAAAACCAAACAACCCAATCAAAAAATGGGATATAGAACTAAACTGAGAATTCATAGCAGAGGGATCTTAAATGACTGAGAGGCACCTAAAGAAATGTTCAAAGTCTTTAGTGATCAGAGAAATTCAAATCAAAACGACCCTGAGATTCCCCCTTACACCAATCAGAATGGCTAAAATCAAAACCTCAGGTGACAACACATGTTGGAGAGGATGTGGAGAAAGAGGAACACTCCTCCATTCCTGGTGGGATTGCAAACTGGTACAACCACTCTGGAAATCAGTCTGGAAGTTCCTCAGAAAATTGGAACTAGGTCTACCTGAAGACCCAGCAATATCACTCTTGGGAACTTACCCAAAAGATGCCCCACTTTGCCACAGGGGAACGTGTTCCACTATGTTCATAAAGGCCTTGTTGGTGATAGCCAGAAGCTGAAAATAACTCAGATGTCCCACAATGGAAGAATAGATGCAGAAAATATGGTTAATTTTCACAATGGAATACTAGTCAGCTATTAAGCACAAGGACATCCTGAGTTTTTCAGGCAAATGGATGGAACTAGAAAATGTCATCCTGGGTTATCATTTTTGGGCAACTCAGACCCAAAAGGACATGCATGGTATGTACTCATTAACAAGTGTATATTAGCAAAAAAAAGTACAGAATGCCCAAGATACAGTCCACAGAACTCAAAAAGGTCTACAAGTTGAAGGGCCCAAGTGAGGATGCCCCAGTCCCACTTGAGAGGGAAAAGAAAGCAATTACAAGTGGGGGGGAAAGGGAAGGACTAAGAGGGAAAGGGGTTGGGGGGAAGAGGGAGACTTGATCTGGTATTGGGTGAGGGAAAAGGACTGAAGCCCTGAGAGCCAGCAGAAAGAATGGGAATAGGTGATCTCAGGAGGTAGGAGGTTTGGAGGACCCTCTAGAATGCACCAGAGACCTGGGGGGATGAGAGACTCTCAGGACTCAAAGAGAGGGACCTTAAATGAAATATCCGACAGTAGGAAGAGGGAACTTGTAGAGCCCACCTCCAGCAGGAAGACAGGGCATCAAGTGAGGGATGGTGTTGCCATCCCACAGTCAAAACTCTGACCCACAATTGTTCCTGTCTGAAAAAAACCTCAGGGAAGGAAATGGAGAGGAGCCTGAGGAAAAGAAGGTTCAGCAACAGGCCCAAAGTGGGATTCAGCTCACACTATTACTGAGGCTATGGAGCACTCACAAAAGGGGACTTATCATGACTGTCCTCTGAAAGACCCAACAAGCAGCTGAAACAGTCAGATGCAGATATTTATGCCCAACCAGTGGAGAGAAACTGCTGATCCCTGTGGTTGACTTATGGAAAAACTGGGAGAAGCTGAGAATGATGATTCTGTAGGAGGGCCAGCGGTCTCAATTAACCTGGACCCCAGAGGTCTCTCAAATACTGGACCACCAACCAGGCAGCATATACCAGCTTATATGAAGCCCCCACACATATACAGCAGAGGACTGCGGGGTCTGGGTACAGTCAGAGAAGATGTACCTAACCCTCAAGAGACTGGAGGCCCCCAGGGAGTTTAGAAGTCTGGTTGGGTAGGGGGTGGGGAGGTGTGGACATCCTCGTGGAGACAGGGGGTGGGGAGGATGTATGGAATGAGGAACAGTCAGAGGGTGGACCAGAGAGGGGGAGGGAATAAAATCTGGAGTGTAAATAAAGTCCTGAGGTAGTATTTCTTGCTATATTCAGGGAACAGTGAAGAGGCCAGTGTGTTAAAAATAAATGAATGACATGGTAAAGTCAGAGATTGTGACAGGAACTAAGTCTGTACATATCAACTGTTCATAGAAGGGCTGCAGCTGAGTCCAATGAGATGCTCCATAGAGCAACATGTTGATAAAATCTCCACGGCAAAATGCTAATAAAGGTAAGACTACAAGGATGGAAAGATGGTTAGGATAATCTGGCAGAGAATTGGCAGCAGTGTGACAGCCAGAACCAAGGGGACAGATTGTCTTGTGGACCCAATTTCTGATAAACAGATTCAAGACATGAAGGCCAAATTTAGCATGGCTAAAATATTTGCTATGAATAACTAAAAGGACAGAATTTCTATCAGCAGAGAGAAGGACAAACTAGGCAGAAGCTAATTTGAAAGGGGATATAGTACTCATGTTTTCCATGGAGGACATTCACATAAGGAGCTGGTTAGATGCCTGTGAACAGTCAACTGATGCTTAACTAGTATAGAGTCCAGAGCACAGGTGCTGGCTGAAGACATGCAGCCAGGAGTTAGGCAAAAGGAAGATACTAAAACCATGATAATGGGATGGTCACCTAGGGAGAGTGACAATGGATAGAGAAGAGGGTTCCACTTGAGAATCCAGCTCCAGGATTCTTCAGTGTCATTTAAACACTGAAAATCTGTGGTAGGATGGAATGCTATGGAGCTGGAAAACCCAGCAAACCCTGTCCCAGACTCTCTTAAAGAGTCTCTTTCTGAGCTCAGCATATTCCTTCATGCCTAAACCATTCTTTCCTTTTATTAGCTATTTTTCTTCAAAATCATATGCCTTGTTTCATTTTTTTATCTTGTTTGTATGTCTTTACTTTGTAGGACTGGTTATGTCTTCCAAAACGCAAATCATCTCCAATCCTTTGAAAGAAAAGATTAACTACCATTAGTTACTTCAAAAAAATATGTCTATGCCTCTCAGGATCTGATGATAGTTTATATGAAAAGACACCAAGATAAGGAAAAGATAGCACATATTTTCTCTTGTGAAGAATCTAGAGATAAATAAATGATAACTAGATGGATGGATAGATAGATAGATAGATAGATAGATAGATAGATAGATAGATAGATAGATAGATAGATGTTATAGGATATTTTATCACAATGCAAATCCCCAGACTGTATACTGGAAAAACTCTAGTTGTAATGTGACTCATCCCTAGCATGCACCTTTAATCCAAGAGTGTTACAGGATATTTGATTACACTGAGATTGTGTACTGGAAAAACCTGTTCTAATTGTGCTGTGGCTCAGCCTTGGCACATAACTTTAATTCAAGAGCTTTCTGTTTATTGTAAACACTATTGAATAAAGTCAACCATAGGTCAAGAGGCTGAGCAACAACCACTTGAGAGAGAGTGAACATAGGGAAAAAAAAACAGAGAGAGTGAGAAGAAGTCAGAAGGATGGATACAGGAAGTAGAAAGGAAGGACATCTTTTCGAAGGATTTTTAAGACAGTGTGGGGAAGAACAGACTTTTCCCTTCTGGGATGTCAGTTGAGGAGGAAAGTCAGCTGGGTGCTTCCTCTGCCTCTCTAAGCTAGCAGGCTTTCACCACAGCATCTGGCTCCTGAATCTTCATTTGATAAAATCAAACATTTGGGGGTTTGTTTTTTAAACAAATAGATGATAAGTAGATCATACATACATATATGCATACATACATAAATACATACATACATACATAGATAATAGATATGATAGATAGAAAGGTAGGCAGACATATGCATATATATGTATTCAAGAGGAATATGAAAGCAGACGGGGGCAGAGAAAGGGTACCAATTGGAAGAGGAGGGGGATCAAGAGGATGATAATGTTATAATGAAACTCACTCTTTTGCATATAAAAATAAATAAGAAAACCATGAGTCAGTGAAACCATAAAACTAGGGAGGTATAAAAGTCAAACAACAGCTCTCTTAAGCTCTTGCTCTTTTTCTTGTCTCTTGCTCTTTCTCTCCCCCGTTCTTCTCCCCTCTCTCCATGTGTCCATGGCTGGCCTCTCTACTCTCTTTTTCTCTACTCTCTCTCTCTCTGTTTTCTACAATAAAGCTCTAAAACCATTTTTAAAAAGTCAAACAACAATGAGGTATTTATTACTAGTGATGGTGCAGCTTCTCAAGATGGTACTGAAGGGCAGAAAGTGGTCCTTTCACTCACATGTATACAGTGCAGCTAATTTCTGTTAAATATTCTCCAAGCCACTTTCTGCATAGCATGTTATCTATCCACATCTCAAAGTCCTTGCAATAACCCCAAGAAGATAATTTCCTGCAGTTTGCTTTTGTGATCTCTTATTGTGCTTCGATAAGCCCAGGACCTTGAGCATGCTAGGTACCAATCTACCATGCTAGATACCACCAATGCTATCATCATGTAAAATAACACAATACAGATATCCTTTAGATCACAATACTTTGAAGGCTTTGTTGTTGTTGTTGTTGCTTATGTGTTTTGTTTTAATTTGCTTTGTTTTGCTTTGTTTTTTGTTTGTTTGGTTGATTGTTTGGGTTCATTGTTGGTTTGTTTGGATAAGACAGAATCACATGTAGACCAACCTGGTCCTGAACTCATATACAACCCAGCTGACCCTTAACTAGCAATCCTCCCTCCTCAGCCTCCCAAGTTTTAGGATTAAATACATGTTTGCAACACTAAATTCATCTGGATACTTTTCCCTACAGAGGTCATTTACAATGCCCAAGACACCTTCCCAGACAGATCTATCCAAATATAATTCAAATCAACTTCCACAGCTTAAGAACAAAATTAGATACTGTATAAAAGCAGAGCTTTGCCCTGAATACCTGTAAGCATGAATTCAAATATTCAAATATGTTTTCAGAGTGACAAAGTTTCTGCAGAGAAATGTCTTAAAAACCAAAGACATGAAGTTGAGAACGGACATTTAGGCGGTCTGAGAGGAATGGGATGGAGCATGGGGGTTGGGGGGGGGGGGGGGGGGGAGGGTAGGCAAGAGTTAGATGTGAGCCAGGTATGGTGGTGCAAGCCTTTAGTCTCAGCACTTGTGAGGCAAAGGCAGAAGAATCTCTCTGTGATTTGAGACCAGCCTGGTCTACAGGCTGTGAGTTTCAGGACAGCCAGGGCTCTGTAGAGTTAGAAATGAACATAGTATTGTAGACATGGGGTCACATTAAGAAAAAAATTAATCTTTTTATTAATCTTCTGGTTTTCATACAAATAGTAGATTTAACTCTGATATTTATTTTCTTACATGCTTATCATTGTAGTTTTCCTGTTACAAATCATTAAATGTCTAGCACTTATAATTACTTTCTTGTATTGTCTGTCCCATCAAGCCAACATATTTATTCAATACCATCTGACTCTTAAGGATCAAAAAAGGACTCTGATTCTCACAATTTGACAGAAGGAAAGTTGTAAATAATGTAAGAAAGTTACTGTCAGTTTTTTGAAGATTCTTAAACAAAAATCCAACTGCTATTGGAGCTTTCTGGAAACGATAAGGGATGAGGAGTTTATCTGAGGCCCTAACTTCTTGTGAGTATTATCTAACAAGGGCATGAAAGCCAGTTTTCCAAAGGCTACTCTTCACTCTGCAAGTTCCAGCAGAGGAAAACACAACTGGCTGCAGAGAGCTAAATTGGTCTGGCTGCTACTCTGGTCTAGCAGGGGGTTGTTTGTACCTGAGTGAAGAAGCAGCCCAGTTATCAGCCTCAGCAGGGCTCAATTCATCCTTCTGGAAGAGGAGCTTTGTTATTTTCTTCTCATTATTCATTACACAAAAGATTATTTGGTTATAAAGCTAAAGAGTCACCCACAATATGTTTAATAACCGGTTCAGTGATTAGAATACCAGACTTTTTACTCATCTAGAATTTACAAAGTGGTTTAAACATGTTTTAATAATCAAATATATATTGTCATGTTTCCATACACATGAGTACACAGAATGTAAAAATTAATTCTTGTACTAAGTAGTAATTACAATATCCCCATTCAAACATGGGGAAACTCAGAAAACCAAATGATTTTCCCAAACTCACAAAGCTGCAAGAGATCCCAGAGCAGGGATTCCAACCTGAACCCCATGTGCTTTCAATGAGGTACTTGTCCTTATTTTTTTTAACTATCATGATATTGGTAACATAATCTGGAAGCCAGTGAGCCATTGCCTGACCACTCAGTGATCCATCAGGATTAAACATTGTTTGGGCAGTTTACAGAAGTCTATAACAGAATAAGGGTGTACTAGTTGCTTGTCTTGTTGCTGTTATAAAATACCTACTGAAAAGGACTTAAGACAAAAAGGTTTCTTTTGGCTCAAGGTTTGAGGGTACATTCCATTGAAGTTGAGTAGTCACAGAGATAGAACTTGAGGCAGCTGGTTACACCACCCACAGTCAGGAATCAGAAAGAGATGAAAGTTACTATCGGTTTTTTGAAGATTCTTAAACAAAAATCCAACTGCTATTTGAGCTTTCTGGAAACGATAAGGGATGAGGAGTTTATCTGAGGCCCTAGCTTTAGTTGGGCCACTCAGTTCTCCTTCTCCTTTTATTCCTCTGTATCTTCAACCCACAGAATGATACCTCCCACATTTAGGGTGGCTCTTTGATCTGAACCTAATCTAGAATATCCCTAGAAATTCCTTTTGATGGTGATTCTAGATCCTGTCAGGTTGACAACAAAGATTAATTACCACAGGCAGTTACCAGCAAGTGGAGAGAAGAGGAGAGAGGGGAGGTAAGAAAAAGGTGTTCAAAATAAGAAATGCTGGATATCAGGAAAATTCCCCACTGTTCTATTACATGATAGAATGACTATAGTTAACTATAGCTAACAATTATAGGGCTGGGGTATATCCCTCAATGGTACAGCACTTACCTGAAATACACAAAGAGTTTGATTGATTTCCACTGAAAAAGAGAAAAAAATAAATAGCTAAAAGAGTCGTTTGTGAATTGCTCTCTTCTAAGGGACAAATGTAATAAAAGAATAAGGTAACAATTTGTTGGTCATCCCAAATAGATCATTACACAACATATATGAGTGATGAAACATTACATCATGCCATCATACCACATAGGTAAGTACAATGTATATTCCAATTTGACTTTTTAATAAAATGTTGACAATTATTGAAACATTAATTTGCATATCTTGGAGAAAGGAGTAGTGCATGCCTACCATCCCAGGACATGAGAGTATAAAGGAGGAGGATTGCAGATAACAGGACAAGCAGAGCTACAGTGCAAGAAGAAACCAAAAAGAAGGTGGATGAGGAAGAAGAAGAAAAAGAGGAAGAAATGGAAAGAGTAAAGACCAGAGGAGGAGGAAAAAGAGTGGAAGAGGGAGGAGGTGGAGGAGCAAGAGAAGAACAAGATCAGCAGAATTGAAAATATGCTCTGGTTTCTATGATCTATAATTGACTTCTTTCCCATAGTGTATCAGACTTCCATGACTATAATAGATGACCTAAGATAATCTACTGTTAAGGGAAGTTTATTTGGACTCAGAGTTTGGGGGCTCCTGACCACAATATGATATATGTACTGTGTTTAATCCTCTCTAGTGTGTGGGGAAGTGGGAAGTCAGATGCAGCATTTCATAGCAAAACAACACTGTTGACTTTATCACCAGTAAACAAAAGAAATAAGAAGAGATGGGATGTCACACAATCCCTTTGAGGGTATAACACCAATGACCTAAAATCTCCCATCAGGTCTTACCTCTCAAATTTTTTACCTCTTCACATCACCAATGGCTGGGAGCTGATCCTACAACATTCAGGCACCATGGAAACATTGAAACGCTGGAGGGTAACTGTCTGTATATGAAAACAAAAAGCTCTAGCAGTTTTTAACTTCTAGTTCTAAACTTCTGTAACAGTTGTTTGTGAAACACTAGCTCTGCATGGCATCAAATATAAATAGACTTTGTGAGCACATCTCCCAACACATATCCAATGTGATAACACGTAACATGGCTTTCCTAGAAAGGGGTATAAAGTGAAGTGTAATCCAAATATATTTCAGCTCAGAATTCACAGTGTGCATACATAAGTTGGGATCATCAGGGCAGGGCTGGGTGTCCTGCATGTCTTCTGGGAATTCTTGCAACTTACCAAATTCGAGGAAAATGTGCTAGGATGCAGTGCTCCCTTCCAATCTGACAAAACAGCATAATAATTCTGATAGTATAGAATTCAATCATCTAAAACTTGGTATAGTACCAAAATAGAGGCAGAAATGCCTCTGAGTAGATTTATGAATGGTATGGTTTTTGTATTTATTTATGAATGGCATGTTTATTGTAGCTGATTATGGAAAAATAACAGTACTACAAACCTAATGCCCAAAGCAAACTCAGAGTTGCCACTGAGCTCAGGTCTGTCCTTACACTCACAGGCAACCCCAGCATGGCAATTTTTGTGTTCTTAAGTCAGCCTTACTTCAGAATGATACCCAAGACTGTAAGCAGGGAAGGAAAGTTTTAGAGAAAAAAAAAAAAAAACATACTTGGGTCCTTGCCAGCATCCAAGAAAGAGACAGAAAAGAAGGGGAAAAAAAAGAAAGTTATGTCAAGGTGGACTGACCCAACAGAACCTTAAGGTATTGAGACTGCCAGGAGGGGGGAATTCTTGGAAGGAAAAGTCCATTATCTTCATTAAAGGAATGATTAATTATTCTGCCCATCTCTTTAGCACACCTTAAAGTGAACTCACCTTTCTGATGGCCCATCTGTAGACCAAGTGATTGGCCTGTATAACTAGATTAACTCTTGCAGAATGAAGCAACAGTGCTTCTCCAACTCAAGGTAGACCCCATTCTTTTAGGAGTTAACAGCTTTCCCTTAATGGGGTTCAGTGGTAAGAAATGCACAGCTGTGTGTAAATAGTATGTTAACCAGGTACTTGGAACATTTATAGTACCACTGGGAGGGAGGAAACAAATGTCTAGGGCTGAGAATTAAAAGCAGGTACAAGGTGGCCAATTTCTGTTCATTACTTCCCTGAAGACTCACGACACTTTTAAGTGCCTGTGAAACAGGTCTAATGAGACAGCTCAAAAAATCAGGTTCACAGTGGCATATTTCTTTTGAAATCCTTATTTTATTTCATTGACAGCAATCTTTGAGCCATCTAAGGAACTTTAATTTTCATTGAAATCACCAAGGAATTATTGTAAGTCACCTTCTCTTACAGGTTGAAATTTTGTCTGAAAGAAGGTATGTATTGTTTTATAAGTAGATTACTTTCTCTAAAATCAAAAGCTTGCCTTATAGATCCCACTATAAAAAGCACAATTCACAAAAATTGGGAAAAATGAAATAGCTCTTATAAAAAAGAACATTTTTGTCAAACACTAGAATGATAACTACACAAAAGATTTCAAGACAGACTTGTAGAAGAAAATTAATTTGGATTTTTTTTAATTTTGTCATTTTTAAAAAAAAACATTTTAATGATTTATGTATTCTTATTTATATGCACTAGTGTTTCCACAGTTTGTCAGTGTCCAATCACCTGGAACTGGAGTTACCGACAATTGTGAAATGACACATGGGTGGTGGCAACTGAACCCAGGTCCTCTAAAAAAGCAGCCAGTGGTTTTAACCACTGAGCCAACCTTTCCAGCCCTGAGTTTGGATTTTTATGTAGCAATACAAAGGTCTACAGAGACTGACAGTTTCCACCATTCTCTAAGACAGTGGTTCTCAATCTTGGGTGGTGAATCCTTTGAAGGGTTGAATGATCCTTTCATGGGGAGTAGAATGGGGTGGCACAAGACCATCAGAAAACATAGATATTTACATTATAATCCATAACAGTAGCAAAATTATAGTTGTGAAGTAACAACAAAAATAATTTTATGGTTGTGTATCACCAAACATGAGGAACTGTGTGAAAGGGTCACAGCACTAGGAAGGGTGAAAGCCACTGCTCTAGGAGCATGTGGCAATGGCAGAGAAGGGGCAAAGGGAAAAGGCATTATCAGGTGCCACAGATCTCATTCTCTGAAGTGGAAGAAAGAAAGGCCATCGTGCAGTTCTGCAGCACAAGAAGAACACAAAGTAAATCCCAGAGTCAGAGCAAAGGTTTTTAATGTACCACAGTTTTAAGGGCCAGGCCACACAGCAGACATGGTCCTTGCTCACTGGTGCTACAAATTTCACTTCAACCTTTTGCTCAAGCATCTATCTATATCTACCATACAGGGACACCTTCGTTTTCCAGCCTCTCATTTTCTGGAAATCCTGGACATTTGCTGTTAAAAACCCAAAATGGCATATTGCTGAGTAGATGGCTCAGTTAGCTAAAAAGCTTGCCACATAAGCATGGGGGCTGTTGTTCAGATGTATGGCATCCCATATAAAAAGCTGAGGTGTTGCCTATGGCATAATCCCAGAGCTGGAGGAGGACAGGCAGAAAGATTCCTGATGCTCTGGACAGCCAGTCAAGCCAGTCAGTGAGCTCCAGGTTCAGTGAGAGACTCTGTCTCAAAAACTAATGCGGGGGCTGGAGAGATGGCTAAGAGGTTAAACACACTGATTGCTCTTCTAGATGACTAGAGTTTAATTCTCAAGACCCACATGGTAACTCACAATTATAACTTCAGTTCCAAGGAATATAATACAATAGCCTCTTCTGGATTCCACAAGCACCAGGCATGAATTTGATACGCAGACATATATGCAGGCCAAGCACCCATACACATAAAATAAAAATAAATAAACCAAAAATTAAATTAATGGGAACAGCTATTGAACAAAATGGCTGACATCAACCTTTGGTGTCCACACATCATGAACACCCAGGGATGTATACCTATACATACATACATACACACATATGTGTGTAGACAAAAATAAATAAATATAATAAAACCTAAAGTAGCATAAGATACTGGTCACCTTTCCATCACAAAGTGGTTTCAGCAAGAGCAAGACCATTTTTCCTGCTGCCTTCCTGCTAAGCAAGAGACCTAAGTTTTGCAAAGTAAGGGTGGTAATTCTCTGCATGACCAATTCGCCAGAATGCAGAGCTGTCCTCAGGATGGAATCCAGGACACGTCACACATCCACTCCTGCCCAATGTGCTACTCCACAAAGGACCTTCTCCCTCTATGCATTTCTCCAGCAAGGACTTTCAAGTTGCTAATTCTATTCATTATTTAACCTGTCCTATGCTGGCCTTGGTGGCTAAAAAAAAACAGGGATCACAAGTTGAAAGCCAAACATCACTACATTTTATAGATCTGTCAAAACAACAAAAACACCAGGAGGTGGTAGCACACACCTTTGGTTCAGCACTGAACAAGCAGAGGCAGGCAGGTTTCAGAGTTCAAGGCCAGCCTAGTCTATGGAATGAGTTCCAGGATAGCTAGGGGTAAACAGAAAAGCCCTGTCTCAAAAGACAAACAAAAAGAACAGGAGTAAAATGATAGGTGTGGTAGTGCATGCTTTAATGCTAGGAGCCAGAAACCACAAATTCAAGACCAGTCTGAAAACCTGTCTCAAAACAAAATGACCATCAGGATAGCTCAGCAGATAAAGGGGCTTGCCACTAAGCCTGAGAGCTAAATAATGAAAACCTAGATGGTAGAAAGAGGGAACCAACTTGTGCAAGTTGTCCTCTGACCTTCACACGTGCACTGCACATGTTCACATGTACATGCACACTCATACACACATACAGAGATGCACACACATTTTAAAATGTTTTTAAAAGTGTTCATGTCTGATTGAATAGCATTTTGATATGAAATTACAAAATTTTTCATATCAAGGGATTTTTTTCTATACCCCTTTGGAACTCAACATATGCATTTTCAATCAATAATGAATGAATGAATGAATGAATGAATGAATGAATGTTACTAATTGGAAAATTTCAAAACCCTACATAGACCATAATCATTCCCTACAGACTAGAACTGCTGATAACAGCTTTTTGGCCTGAGCAGCTACTGAGTTTTCAGTCTTTGGTATCTGACAGTCTCCATCATGAATTCCAATCTAATAAATTCCCATTTACAGTATATATGCACCTTATTGGTTCTGGCCTTGTAGAGAACATAGCCAAAAACGTGATCAAATCTGGGTAATTAACATTTCCAGTCCTCAAACTATATTGTCTTTTAACTAATTCATCTTTTGAAAGATGCCCTAAACCATACTATGGAATTCATCACGGCCTCTTCCTGGCACAGTCACTGGCATATGCTGGGCACTCAACAAGTACTCTGAGAGTGACTACAGCAGACTGACTTGAAGAGACTCTTGTATGTCTACAAAGAAGATGACAGGGGAAAGAACATTTTATGCTTTTTCTAACTCCAAGCCTTCCCACCCAACTCAACTTCAAGAACAACAAAAACACCTATTTTCACCATCAGCCTCTTTAGTAATGAGAGTTCAGTTTCTCTAACATGTCAAAATGCCCTCCTAACACGTTATGTGAAGTCATAGTGTTTTCTTTTAAATTGTAATTATAATTTGGTACAATACATGTTACTTTCCTTAAGCCATCTTTTTACAGAAATCAAGAAAAATTAAAAACTGGCAGGCTCCCTGAAGAATCAATGAGAGCTGCCTGCCATCCGCTTACCAAACTGTTTCATACACAAAGAACATGTCCATAAAAGCCTGATGGTCACATGGTCTTTGAAATACTGTTCTAAAGTAACAATTTAGGTAATAGGAAATAATATTCTTATCTGTGACATTAAGCAATGCTATGTGTTTAATATACAGTGTTTAGTAACTTAATGATAATAATGTCAGAGTCCCAACAAAAACAGATAGCACACTCTTATGTGGAGACATCAACAGCAAAAGCAATGTTGTGGGGAACCAGAATACATAAAAAGAGTCATCCAAGGCTGGTAGTAACCTGACTACCTAGTAACTACTAGCAACTAACGTGACAGTCTCCATCCCTGTCACAGTGAATGGATAGAGGACAAGGTGCACTGTAAGGAAAAAAGTCATGTAGAAAATGAACCAGAGAGAGATTTCTAAAGGACAGTAAGTGACTCTTATCAGGGAGAAAAGTAAAATAAGGAAAAATGGGCAAATTGTTAGCAGTTGCCTCTCCCTTGCCAGTGTTTCACACTAGCCAAATGTATATAAAGATTCAGAGCATGGAAAGCCATGCATGGAACAGACAAGCCTCCCAGAGCTGAGAACAGAATAGAAAAGGGTACAGTGTGCCTTGTGAATAAATAGAAGAGAATCACCTAGTATGACTTGAGTGAGTACGCATTTTTGCCTAGCAAAGATTACTTTTGTCTGTTTGCCTATGTCCAAAAAAGATTTCCATCATCTCCCTCTTGCAAAAGAGAACATTTCCCTGGGTTCTACTTACAAAGCTAAATACAATTATAATGGATCTTGTATTCCTGGAGCTTATCAGGAGAGGTCTGAAGGAACAATGCAGAAGCAATGCCAGGTGAGGTACAAATGAGCAAAACAGAGTAAAAGAGGAAATGAACATCTTAATAAATATCCCACATGTCTCTAGAATTGTTTAGAAATGATTTCATTATTTGTGTCATAGATTGATAGTTTCATGATAGATAGATAGATAGATAGATAGATAGATAGATAGATGACAATAGGTAGATAGATAAATAGATAATTGGATAGATGATAGATAATTAGATAGGTGATAGGTAAATAGATGATAGATAGATAGATAGATAGATAGATAGATAGATAGATAGATAGATAGATAGATAGATAGACTGACAGACAGACACACACAAAACAGACAGACAGACAAATCTGGGCCAGTTAGTACTTTATAATATTGCAACCAAAATATCCAACAGAAGCAACTTAAGGGAGAAAAGGTTTATTCTGGCTCATGCTTTCTGAGGATTTCATCCTATTGTATCAAGAAAGGAACAGCAAATCAGCTCCATTCATGGCAAGTTACTGAAGAAAGCTATGCCAGAAACCCGAGACAGTATCTACCTTCAAAGTTTGCCCCCAGTGGCCTATTTTAGCAGAGAAGCCTTACTACCTAAAGGCTTCACAGATTCAAAACAGTTCCACAAACTGGAGACAAAGCATTTAGATCACATACCTATGGGGGAAATTTAAGATTCAAACTACATTCTTCCCTTGGCTCCTAATGGCTCATGGTGATTGTATAACACAAAATGCAATTAGTTAGCTTCAGAGATTCCGCCAGTACCTACAAGTTTAACATACAGAGGGCATGATGGGACCATCAGAGCTTCAAATGGCTTAGGTAGACCTGCCTTATGTCCCTGATACCTTCAGTATTCGTGGCTTCTCTCTTGGGCTTGGTGGCAGAAGCTTTCTTGGCAGATGTGCCACATTGCTGGCATCTCTAATACCAATCACAATGTAGAATTCACCTCTAAAGGTATCACACATAGGATGGTCAGACCCCCACCTTGGTACAACTTCTATAAGCTCAGGAGTCATACACTCTGTGTGCCTGAAAGACACTATGATACAGATAACACTAAGGTTTGCAGCCAACCTGAGACAAAACTGGGCATCTCTTCTTAAACGAAACCTTATTATTGGGTTTTCATTTTTTTGTGTCCTCGCTTCTCCAGTGAGTGGTGTCTCACCCTTGGGCACTTTTCCATTATCCCAGTGAAAGTGCTTGGCTTTTTACAAATGTCTTTTTTTTTTTTTTACAATTGGCTTTTTTCAAATGTCTACACATACATGAAATAAACACATGGACTTGTATGTTGGAAAAATACCCATATACATAAATAAAAATGAATAAATCTTTAAAATAGTGTTCATGTTTAGTTCTTTAACTATTATGGCCACTTGTCTGTACTTGTTGTCTATAGCTTTAATTAAACTACCACTTCCAAACTGCATGTTTTCCCAATCTCTCTGTTCTGCTCTTTTATCTTAATTTTTGCTGTAGCCTAGCTTTTGAAAATAAGCTATAGCCATGCACATTCTGAATGATTTCCTCTCTCAGATAAATTAGACCACTACTTTGAACTTGGCCTAACTCAAATCTTCAAGACATGGATAGTATGATGCCAAAATTATTGCCAAAATATAAAACAAACAGCCAGCCTCTGATCCAATTCTGAATCAAGTGCTTTCTTGTCTGAAATTCTATGAGTCCAGTCTTTACTATAACATTTTGATAGATGTCTTGGTGTGGATCAAACTCTGCATGAGTCACTCTAGAGTTTCTCTAGCTCATATATTGAAATTCTTCCATCTTCCTCCCATAAATCAGTTCAATGGCCTAAGAACCACAGAATCAAGTTTAGCACTCACAACTTCAGAGCTCAGTCCATTACAGAGTGAAAAGCATGAAGTGACTCCAGTGGGGGCAGTGAGATTTCAGGGTAATATGTCTTTACATGGTGACAGACCAGGAAGCTAAAAGAACTAGACCAAAACTAAGTGTGCGTTAACTTTCAAAATTCCAACATTAGTGGCCTACTTCCACTTGTCAGACCCCACCTCCGAAGAAACCACAGCTTCAAAACAGCCTCATGAGACCCAGCATTCAAACAATGGGTCTAGGAGACAGTTTGAACTATAATAAGACCAATGACTTGAAAAGCTTTCTTTGAAATTTAAAATATACTTATTTAGAAAAGGAGAGATGGCTTAACAGTTAAAAGCATGCTCTTGCAGAGGACCTAACAGCAGTCTCAGGCAACTCACAGCCATTCCCTGTAACTCCAGCTCAAAAGGATCCAATGTCCTCTTCTAGTCTCTGCTGGCACTGCCCACACATGCACATGACCACACAGACCCACATAATTTTTTGAAGATTTACTTTTACTTATGTGTATGGCTATTTTGGCAACATATAAGTCTGTGTCCCCATATCATCTGTGAATGTAGACATTTCTAAAAAGTCTATTTTCATCCAGCAAAGTATCATTTTGTTATTAATTCTACTACTTTCCAATACCTTTTTCTCATTTTATATATCCATTTATGACATCTGATATATAGATAGATAGATAAATAGATATAGATATATAGATGTAAGTGTTTTTAGAGTAACTTGATACCCATGTCTCACTTCTTAGGTGCACAATAAAAGTAACAGGCAATTGTAACTCTTGTTTTCTAAGACAGAGAATGTTCTTTCAAAGCATAGATTCATAAGTACACCCTACTTTTATATATTCACTTATTACATGTATTTGCACATGCACAGACATGAGTACACACATATAAAACAGAGCACTTGTGGAGATCTGGAAGAACTTGTAGAAGTCATCTCTCTCTTGTGATACCACATGAGTTTGAAGATCAAACTCAGGTCATCAAGTTTGACCTGATGAATGATCCTCCCAGCCCCTGGAAATGTACTCTTAAGCATGATGTTAGTATCAAACCTGTGTCTTTCAATACAACTATTAGGAATGTAAAACATTTTTTGAAGGTACAATATTCTTTTAATGAATATTTTAAAATATAAGGTAAAAGTCTTAAAGTCTCATGGACCACAAAGATTATAGGCAAGCCAGATTGCCAAAGACTCTAAAATCAATCTCACATGTAGTCATTTTATTTGTTCAATTGTTTACTGAGCCTTTTCCTCCACATCCTTCCTAAAAGAAATGAAATACATCATTCATGCTCTTCTTGCTTTTTCTCCTTCCCTAGATTAAAAGGTGATAGCTTAGACCACGCTCTGTTAGAGCAGCAAAACCACATTCCGGCTTTATATTATTTAAAGGCCAGGATTTGCTCACCATGGATGAAGCTGACTGCTGTGAGAGAGCCTGGTCTATGTCACTGGGCTGTCAGCAGGGGAGAACCTACAGCATCTGCCTCCCTCTGTGAAGGAGATCTATAAAAGGATTGGATCCTTGCTTCTCACCCCTAGGGCTCTCATTTTACACAGTTTCAACTCAGGAGTATTTTCAAGAGTAGAACTTCAACAGGTAAAACAAGAAGGTCTTTCAAGCTGGGTTAGAGTCATAACAAGTCAAAACTTAGCAAGTATAAGGACTTCACAGAAAAATAACTCTCAACTGCTAGACAAATAATAGGTACAGGAGGAAACCTATCCCTTTAAGATTAGCATCAATAATATCTTTCATAATGAAAATTGTATTGATTAAGTTTTCATTTACTCTGGGTACCCATTATGCAAAGTTTATGTTGAGCTCACCGATCTACTAGTTCATCAGACATTCACAATCAACTTGTTTTGATTCTCTTTATCATATCAGTACTGTTTTCTAAATATGAAAATCTACTTAATATTGGCTGTGTTGGCCAATAACTGGTATAAAGGATCTTCTATGAAATCATCATTAAAAACTTTAAATATTGCTCTGAGTATAAGTATTATGGAAAATAAAGATTATGTTAAAAGTGTTCTTCTTGCTGTCTGGGCTGGGGTCCAGGGCAGACTTTGGGTGCAAGCTCTGCAACCAGTCCAACAACACCCAGAGGAAGCTCCACTCCCGGGTGCTCTGACACACCCAGTATCAGAGGTGAGCAGGAACCAACATCTTTCCCAACACTGGGAGTAACTAGGACCAGAAGGAACAGGCACACAGGAACTCCATAGCCCAGTGACTCAGGTTCCTTCTGGTCTGTCTGGGCTGGGGTCCATGGCAGACCTTGGGCACAAGCTCTGCAGCCAGTCCCACAACATCCAGAGGAAGCTCCACTCCCAGCTGCTCTGACACACCCAGGATCAGAGGTAAGCAGGAACAAACATCTGTCCCAACACTGGGAGTAACTGGGTCCAGCAGGACCAGACATACAGGAACTCTGCCTGCCTGTTGACTCCGGTTCCTTCTGGTCTGTCTGGGTTAGTGTTCTGAGCAGACCTTGTGCACAAGCTC
>NW_022196896.1:136237252-136237560 GCF_008632895.1 Mastomys coucha | reverse complement strand
AAAGCTAGAAGATCCTGGGCAGATGTCATACAGACCCTACAAAAACACAAATGCCAGCCCAGGCTACTTACTATACCCAGCAAAACCCTCAATTACCATAGATGGAGAAAGCAAGATATTCCATGATAAAACAAAATTTACACAATATCTTTCCACAAATCCAGCCCTACAAAGGATAATAAATGGAAAACATCAACATAAGGAGCAAAACTACACCCTAGAAGAAGTAAGAAGGTAATATTTCAACAAATCCACACAAACCTAATTCCACCTTTTACAACAAAAATAACAGGAAGTGACAATTACTT
>NW_022196896.1:136224007-136236387 GCF_008632895.1 Mastomys coucha | reverse complement strand
AATGTTAAAAAAAAAAAAAGTGTGCTTCTCCTCGAACTCATCAAAGCACAGTAGGCATAGAGTAGGGAGAATTCTTAAGATAAACGATCCCTCCTGGGGATGTGGCAGGTATGATGGCTTTCAGACTTCCTTGTTTGGGATATGAACAGGTAGAGATGCTAATCTGCCACCAACAGTCCTTTGCTGGGACAAGAAGAAAAACAAACAAAGGAATGTACTGATATCAACTGGGGAGTAACATAAAATCTAGAAGGACCTCAAACCACACATCCTCTTTATCTGACACTCTTCACACTCCTATTGAAGAACTAGTTTGCAGTAAGGATTGACTGAAAAGCAAAGACCGAAGATGGAGTGGGTTTGTGCTTCTTGAACCACAAACTCCTACTCAGAGACAGACTCAAAAGCTCCCTTGAGAAGTTTAAAAGCAGAGGTGACCTGGAGTTAATACAAACTACAACTTAAGAGTCACTCAGCTCAGCACTAATAACATTTTTTTAAATACTTTGAAGACATAGACAACCTCAAGTTCAAAGAAGCCTGGGCTACACAAAGAGACCCTTTCTCAAAGAAGGAAGGAAAGAAAACACTTCCCTCTGGCTTCATGACAAAGGAAAAGGCAAGGTCTTCTGGGGACAGAAACCATATCTACCATATCTACTTCTCTTTTCTTTGTCTTTACATACAGCATGCAGCATACATCAAAAAGTATGAGGCATAGCCTAAAAGTGAATATGTTAGACAAAGGAGCAATAGATACAGATCATAACTGGTTGAGGTGTTAGGACCCTGGGTCCTTTAGATGGTTATGGTAAATATTTTAGAGAGTAAAAAAAATATTGGGGCAAAGTGAGTCATCAGTGGAGAAAAAGGAGCTCCAAGGAAGCTTTAAGAAAAATAAATTGAAAAATTATGTCAGGTAAAGATTGAAATTTTGGGGGGCTGGCGAGATGGCTCAGCAGGTAAGAGCACTGACTGCTCTTACAAAGGTCTTGAGTTCGGATCCCAGCAACCACATGGTGGCTCACTATGGAGAGCTGTTTTCAGCTCCACCCTGAGAGTAAACAAGCCCTCATTTGGCTAAGCTTGCTGCCATTGGTTGCTTCCGCATCTGGTGACCTATTCGCTTTTGCTACGTGGCCCATTGGGATTGGCTAAGCTTGGGAATACTCAACAGCCAAGAGTGGGCCAGAAGGCAGAGCTTAAGTAATGGCTCCAGAGAGGCAGGAGCAGCAGAAGCCGGAAGTAGGAGAAGCAGGCAGGAGGAGCAGGAGGGAGAAGCAGGAGGGAGAAACATTGTTAAAAGGTTCCTGAAGTAAACTGCTGAAAGGAAGAGTTCCCGGGTCGCGTCTTTCTTGCTGGACAGCTCACAACCACCCATGATGAGATCTGACGCCCTCTCTGGTGCATCTAAAGACAGCTACAGTGAATTACACTGGAGCGAGCAGGGACAGCAGAGGTCCTGAGTTCAATTCCCAGCAGCCACACACATGATGGCTCGTGGCCATCTGTACAGCTACAATGTACTCATACATAAAATAAATAAAATAAATCTAAAAGAAAAAAGATTGAAATTTTGAAGTAAACAGCTATCTGGATGGGCTTAAAAATAGGTTGAACATAACAAGATAATGAACAATGAACTTGTAGATAAACCAAAAGGATTACCAAATATGGTGAGCCCAGGGATCAGACAATCAGCAACAGATTATACCCAATACTAGAGCCCCTTGAATGGATAAACATAGAACTGGGAAAGACAAACTACAAAGGAGAAATATGAAAAGACTATAGGCAATCTTTATTCTGTGAAAACCAATTTAAACATCCATAATGCTTAATAAGCATCATCCCAGAATATGTAGAGAATATTTATAGATATCATAAATACTGAAAACAAAGTAAAAATTGAAAATCTGAAAAGCAGCCAGAAGAAAGACAGTAAAGAACCAATGATGTGGGAGTAACATCAGCAGCTATGGAAAGCTACAGAGGTGATGTGGACAGAGCTGGGTGTCAAACACAGATCCACACAAGTATGGAGTCCTAGGGTCTTAGCTTCTGTGATGAGCTGTCTCGCTTCTAAAACAACTGCTTAGTACATCACTCAAAGTGATGCATCAAAGACAAGAATACAACTAGAGTTTCATGCTGTGCCAGACATCAAAGTAAACCTCTATGGGGTGATCAATGGTAAAACACTGTAAGACTTTTCAATATGAGCACTTGAGCAGGATGTAAAATAAATAAATAAATAAATCTAAGGTCTTTGTTGTTACTGTTTATTTCTTATGTGTCTCAAATCTACTAATGAAATCCTTTTTGTTATTTTCTGTCAACAATTATTGATACCGACATGAGATTTTTAGAGGAATAAATGTTTTGCATTACTGCTGAATTAATTGATTTTGTGCTCATCTATTTTACAATTGGCCTTGGGTTAACTTACCATTGGGAAAGCCTATATTCACTAGACATCAAAATAGTTACCAATAACATCAGTTTCCTTTGATTTAGTTGTTGATAAAGTGGCTAATATAAACCATGTTTGTATAGTAGGAACATTTACAATGAAATAATCTTACTAACATATCTATATACATATATGTTTGGTATTATGCTCCAATTACTCATATATCAAATTTACATATTGATGTGTTGATTCCATTTCTTACTTGCTTGAAAACCATCTAAAACTAGTTTATTTTTCAATTCGAAAATCTGGTACGGTTTACTATATGAACTTTTGAGGACTTCATTTATGAAATAACCTTATTAAAATTAAAAAACTATTTTTAATCTAATTGGACTCTAAGCAGTTTTTTACTAGGATTGAATGAATGGGGGAAAAATTTTTGCAAGATTCAATCCTTTCATTCAAGAAAAGGTGATCTTAGGTAGGATTAAAATGAGAAAAACTATAAACATGTTAATCTTCATAGGGAAAACAACTGCTTAGTATTTTTAATTTGTCCCAAGAATGTTTAATAAATACTTCATTGAAGGCTTGATGTTTGTGCCAGTTCAAGGACACAGGAAAACATTTTCAGTTAATAGATAGAAGTGAAACAATCACCAATGACTTCTGTTTAATTCCATTTGCAATTCATGAATAATTAATCTCTGGTTTTGATTATTTGAACCCTTTCTTATCACAGTAGCTACAGTATTTTGTTTTTTATTTCTTTTGTGTGTGTGTGTGTGTGTGTGTCTGTGTTTCTCTCACCGCTCATGTGTGTTCACACTTTGACACATCCAGACCTCAGTTGCCCTTGGGTGTCTTCTTCAATTGGTCTCTACCCTACTTTTTGGGATAGTATCTCTCACTGGAGATCACTCACTCAACCAATTAGGACTAAGGGAATTTCCTGCCTTAACATCTTTAGCCCTGAGATTTTAGCACTCAACATTCTGCTTAGCTTCTTATGTAAGTGTTGCGACTCCAAACGCAGGTTCTCATGGTTACAGAGCAAACAGTTTACCAACACAACAGCTAGTTTTAAACTTGAACTTCAGTTAATCACATAGCTAAGAAAACAAAGGTTAGAAAATGCAATGAAGGCAACCATTATAAATATGTTTCTTGTAGGATAGAAAAAGAGATGAAAGACATTCCGAAAAAATAATTTTTAATTTCAGAGAACAAATAGAACAAGGGGATCAAACAATAATAAAAAGGAAGCACTGAAAATCTACAAAATTAAAAAGAAAAGTGCTTTAGTTTCTTCTTGGTCAGATGATGAAATTGTACTTTTATTTTCTTTATATTCAATTAAGTATAAAACAATTATAAAATATACCAATCTCTAATGTTTGAAATAGAAAAAACATCCCATATCTATTATTAAATAATCCAAAGAACCACATATATTTATGAACATTATTACAGAAAATTACTTTAACCAAACCAACTTATCAATATATAGAGAGAAATATCTGGCAGAATGCACACCGAACTATAACCAACTTTTTTCAAGGACAGAGTCTGGATCACTGTAATAAAGTGAAAGTTCAGTGCTTACTCTAGGCAATTCTTTATTGTTTGACTTTTCAATAGAACTCTTTTATGTATTTCCTACCAATTTACCTAAAAAAAAAAAAAACTCTAAGTGTCTATATGTGTGATGAATGTGTTCAACCTTTTTGTAAACGAGTAGTGCTATCAACTAAAGGTCACCAGGGCTACATTCCAGCCCACTGCAGAGTTGTTTAGAATCTAGTCCCAGACCTCCATAGCTAGTCACATGGGCATACACATGTATTATCAGATCAAGATCTACAGACTTCAAGGCCATGCTTAGAAAAATAAAGATAATGAATCCAAAGATATCATCGACTCTTCTGCATACGTTTTACTACAGAGAGGAAAATTCCAGTCATTTTTGCAGCTACTATTTTCTTAAGGAATTTCAAACCCTTTTAAATAGTTCATAAATATTTTGATAATTTAAAATTTTCCAATGCCTTTTATGTGTATGAGTGTTTTGCCTGCATGTATATCTGTGTGCCACTCATATGCCTGATAACCAAGAAGTCTATAATGGGCAAAAAATCAGCCAGAAATTAGAGATACAGACGCTGTAAGCTTCCATGTGCATTCTGAGAATCAAAGCTGTGTCCTCTAGAAGAGCAGCTCTTAACTTCTAAGCCATTGTGCCAGCCTGTCCCAACTTTTTATACACACTTAGAGGAAGCATACATATACATACTGCCTTCTACACACACTTAGAGGATGCACATGTACACACTACCTTCTATACTCACAGGATGCACAGGTACATACTGCTTCTATATACACATGGGATGTACAAGTTTATACTTCCTTCTATACATACTTACAGGATGCACATATACGTGCTGTCTCTATACATACACTTACAGGATGCACATATACATACTGCCTCTATACACATTTACAGGGTGCACATATACATACTGCCTTCTATATACACTTACAGGATGCACATATAAGTGCTGTCTCTATACATACACTTACAGGATGCACATATACATACTGCCTCTATATACTCTTACAGGATATACATACTGCCTTCTATACACACTTAGAGGATGCACATATACATACTGCCTTCTATACACACTTAGAGGATATACATATACATACTGACTTCTAAACACACTTAGAGGTTGCATATACACATACTCCTTTCATGGAGATATTGAGATCAAGATCATCTTCTAAATCCACAGCCTTACCTGCAGGACTTACAGAATTTTTTATTTCATTAAACTGGTTTAGATAAAGCCATCTTCATTCAAGTGCACCATATCCTTGGAGCATATTCCCCAACCCCAAAACATTCCTATCTGTCACCTCTCCTTTCATGACTCTCCATTCTTCCATAGGATGGCTTTACATTATCACATCATTTGTACATGCATGATTTTATGTAAGTACATAAATCTAGGACTCGCAAATTAGAGAACTATGTGACGTTTGTCTTTCAGACTTTGGTTTATTCGCTTAATAAAATTAATTTTTGCAAATAGCACAACTTCATTCTCCCTTGTGCCTGTGTGTGTGTGTGTGTGTGTGTGTGTGTGTGTGTGTGTACCACAATTTTTTATCCATTCCTCTATTGCTGAGCATCTAGACTGGTTCCATAACTTAGCTGCCATGGCTGGTGCTACAATAGCACCAATGTACCAGTGCCTCTGTGATGATTTGGAGTCCTTTAAGTACATTGCCCAGGAGTGGGTTAGCCTGTTTACCTTTAGCTTTTTGAGAAACCTCCATCCTGACATCCATGGCGTCTGGACTGTTTCTAACACAGTTTAAGGATTCTCTTTTGTCCATATCCACCAAGCACTCCTTTGCTTTTTCCACTCTGAAGTGACTTCCAGTGGTGGTTCTGAAGGACAGACTAATGGGGCCTGACATTCACGATCCTCACTGAGGTCACATTAAATGTGATGATGCTCAGCATGGAGTAAGTTCCTTAACAAGAGTGATGTGATTTTCTCTCTCTTTGCATATCTTGTGCAAAGTATGAACAGAAGCAGGAATGAGAGGGGGAAGGGAAAACAGGAGAGGGGGAGGAAAGGGGGAGGGGAGGGAGGCGAGGGGAGAGGGAGGGAGTGTGTATGTGAGTTTTCTAGACTCACTTCTACCTGGGACAGGGTGAAAGGTGACTTATTGGATTCCAGCAGACAGAAGCTTATCACTGACCTTCCAACTAGTAAAAGACCCCTTCACACAATCATGGAGGGGCTACATGACTTTTGGCTTTATCTTAAATACACATCCCTTATGTTTGTGAGACTGTTTTCCTCCAGTTATCACAGTAATTGTTCTAAAATGACAAGGGGTTTAAGGAAAGGGGGATTGAACAGCCAGAAACAAGAGAGACGTCCTGATTGACATCCTAAACGAAGTGAGACAGACTGCCAGTGTAGCTTTGTTCACCTATTACTGACTGGGTCATCTGACTTCTTGTTTAGTTTAATGAGTCATTTGTAGATTCTAGACATTAACCATCTCTCAGATGTCTAGCTAGCAAAGATTTTCCTCCCATTTATAGATTTTTCTCATCACTCAATTAACTGTTTCCTTGACAGTTCAGGATCTTTTTAATAAACTAGGGCCCAGGTCTTTCATCTGATGGCACTATTTTCTGAGCAACTGGCATTCTAAGCAACTCAGAAAGTCTTGAAAATGTCAAGTCTTTAAGCTCCCTTTTTCTCTATTATCTTCAGGGTTTCAGGGCTTTAGTATGGCTTTGGATACAATGAGATTTTTTTTTATATACAGAATGAGAACAAGAGATTGGATTTCATTCTTCTATGTATCCAGTTTTGCCAACACTATTTAAGAGGATGATCACCAATGTGTGTTTTGGGCCTCTTTATCAAAACTCAGTTGATTATAGCTAAGCAAGCTTTTATCTGAGCCATCTATTCTATTCCATTTATCTACATGTCTACTTTTGTGTTAGAGTACTATGCCTCTGTAGTTTAACTGAGTGTAATGATAGCCAGGCTCATTGCTTCATCCTCAGTAGATTTGTAACTGGTACATAAGGAAGCTGTTGATTTTTTAATGTTAATTTTCTATCCTGCCTTTTTGCTAAAAGTCTTAATTCTATCTAAGAGTTCTCTGATAGCGTATTCAGAGTCTGTTATATGTATTGAATCATATCAACTCTATGTAAGGATAGTTATACTTTCTCTTATGTCTTTATATCCATTTTCCCTGCTCTTATCTTAATGCTCTAGCTAAGATGTCAAGTCCTAGATGGAATAAGTGTGAAGACAATGAATAACTTTTCTGGTTCTTTATTTTAGTATCGATGCCTTCTGTTTTTCCCCATTAGTATAATATTGACCATATGCCTGCCATCTATTGCCTTCCTATGGCTCCAATTCTCTACCTATAAAATGAAAAGTGAGGGTTGTGTATGTATGTATGTTTGTGTGTCCTATAAGGTAACTATAAAGTGTATGCAAAGTACCTAGAATGATGCTTGGAACTCAACAATGCTCATTATTATTATATGGTCAAAAATCAGTCTTTGTGAATGATCCTGAATCCTATTTTCTCCATGAACCTACAGTATTTTAATGGCATAAAATCATAAAACTATAAGGATGTAATGACCTTTACTTGCTTTTACCCTTTCTCCCATGCTAGAGTGAGCACCCTGTGCTCTTCTCCCTTACCCACTATAGCAGTATGCAGGAGCCTGTCCTCCGCATGTGCCTTGGTACACTGGGCCTACTATCTAGTGGATCATTTACCCACAACATCACAAGCTCTGTTTTGTTTAAGGCACTGTATATCCTAGTTCACCATCCCCCAAATATGACATTCTAGCACAGGAATTATTTTCAGTTGACAGTGATTCATTAAAAACAGACTGTCCTGCTAGATCTCCCTGAAACCAGATCACTGATTCCCTGGAAAGGGCATTCCCAAGATCCTCCACTTCTCATCAGGAAAAGACTAGAGGGCACAGAAAGCCAACAGAAGGATCCATCCATGTAACTTGCTATGGCCTGACATTATTTTTCCATGTTAGCCTTCCTACAATTCAGCTCAAAGCTCAGACACCTTCCCTTTGTCTTTTCATTCCTTTTAAGATCTTCACTCTTGTCCAAATGGTATAAAAGTCTCTGAGCCCAGCCATTTCTTTGGGATGTTCTTTGTTCTTTCTACAAGGTATCTCTCTGCCCCTGTGCCACAAAAAAAACTTTCATTATTACATACACTGGTCTACCTTTTCTCCCATGAATCTGCTGTCAGTTTGTTTCACAGATAAAGAATCTAAAACGGTAAAGAATATTCCTCTCTTTGATGCATAAAGTCAGTCCTCAACATTTTTATTTGGCCACCATTGATGGCATCCTCTCATTAAGTGTGGAAACTGTATTATAAATATACACATATTATTAGAACAAATGAATTTGCATGCAATAGTGTGACTCATACACAATCCATATTCATAAGTTACTCCCATAGCAATCTCAAAGCAGAAGCATGGTAATTATAAAACATGTTGAATTGTTTAAAATAAAAAAGAATGAGATTTTATGTTAAGGATTTCATATTAAGGATTCCCCTCAAAGTTGTCCTTCAAATTACAGTTCACAAAAGAAAAACACAAAAGGAAAATACCTGAGATAGACATAACCCTTAAAATTGTTAAAAGACTCTCAGGAAGGATAAAGTACATTCACTCTCACTGTAACCTCTAATGAGCAAGAGCACAGTGACAGAGCCAGTCAATGCAAGATTTTTCCACAACGAAAAGATCTTTAACCAGAATACTATGGTCCTTGTCTGTGGAATGCTGAAGCTGGAGTTAGGTCATCTTCTCATGGTATTGTCTAGAAACAAAGAAATCATACAAGTCAGAGACAACCAAAGAATCTGAAGAAGCTGTCAAAATTTAACGGTATGAGATCTCTGCTTATCATAAAGCACAACAGAGATGTTTAACCGTGGACAATATAAAAGCGGCAATATTCTGCAGCCTAGCTGTATAACAGCTTTACCCAAGAATGGCTGCCAACGAGTGAGGCACTAGTTTAAGAGCAGTCATCATGCTCCAGCATGTTCCACAGGCTGGGTGAGTGTGGAACTTGGAGAAGGATGGAGGGCTTCCAATGTTGATGTGTTGATAGACAGATGCTAAGCAGTGGGATGTTAACCAATAAGTAATGAGTTCAAGTGAGAAAGCAGAAAAGGAGAATGTCATTCCTGAAGTCCACAACTATAGTCTTCCTCCGAAAAACTGCTTTGTGACAGTTCTCATGAAGATGAGGTGGATCACCTCATGCAGCCAAAAGGAAATGTTTTGTATCATGGAAGTCAGTGGGAAGCATTGAACCTAGTAGATACAGACCCAAGGTTAAGATGAAGGAACTGTGGGCAAGGAACAGAACGTACCTGTTAGAAATCTAACAATGATAGCATGACTAATGAACTCAGAATATGATGAAGAATGGTGGGAGAGTCAGGGCTGACCTTCTCATTACACTGGGAACTCAGTAAAACCTGTAAATATGAAGAATAAATATCTTTTTTTAGAAATACGTTGATGTTTGCAGCTATGAATATGATGGATGATAGATAGATAGATAGATAGACAGACAGATCTCACAATGGAATCTTTTTGTGTTCATTATAAAGAAATAACACATTTGAAGTGAGAGATGATGATTTTATGATTGCACAATAGACTAGCAATGTGGCTCAAGAGTTAAAGGCTCCTGCCTCTGAGTCTGGTGACCTAACCTGGAACCCAGATGCTAGAAAAACAAAACTGATTCCCACAAGTTGTCTTCTAACCACCACTTTGGTACATATGCACACACACAGACACACACACACACACACTAAACCATCATCATCATCATCATCAAAGTTGAGCATAGTGCTCAACATCTTAAATGCCAGCATTTGGGAGGAAGAAGAGTCAAGCTGGTCTCTGAATTTGAGGCCAGCCTGGTCTATGGAGTGAGTTCCAAGACAGTAAGGGCTATGCAGAGAAACACTATCTCAAAAAAACAATAATAATAATGTTGATGATGATGATGTTAACAATGATGATGGTGGTGACCAATCAGTGAGACCACTTCAGTGTGAGAGCCTGTCTCAAATAATTATGTGGAAAACAATGAAGGAAGAGACCCAACACATATACACACACACACACACACACACAAACATACATACACACACACTCTAACACATACCCACACACTTATATGCATACATACACACTCATGCAAACATCATATACACAGAATAAAATAGGATTTAAAAGAAGGTCCAGGACACCCTCAGCTACATAGCAAGTTCAAGACCAGCCTGGATTACACAAAATCCTGCCTCAAGTAGCAGCAACTTCCAAGTTAGATGACAGACTAGAAGCTGCATCTAAATGAATAGATTAATGTAGTCAAGTAAAAACTGCAAAAGATCCATAGAGAAAGACAGAGGCAGAGAGACAGACAGGAGACAGGAAAGAAGGAGGGAAAGAGGTGTCGAGTCTGCCTCGACCAGCAAGAAAGACGCGACCCATAAGCTCTTCTTTTAGCAGTTTATTCAGGAACATTGAACAGTTTTCAGCACCAAGGGCAATGCCCTCGGCCGTTAAGTACTCACAAGCTTAGCCAATCCCAATGGGCCACGTAGCAAAAGTGGATAGGTCATCAAATGCGGAAAGCAACCAAGGGCAGCAAGCTTAGCCAAATAAGGGCTTGTTTACTAGACCGCTTGCTCTCAGGATGGCAGAAGCCAGCACCGTCTCAGGGCGCGGCTCAAGCAGCTCTCCACAAAGAGGGAGGGAGATACAATTAGTAAAATGCACAAGACTTGTACAAGTTCAAGCTAGACAGGGTCTCAGCATGGAATTGGAGAGTAGACGCAGGGTTCCACCTCTAGCCACAAATTTATTTGCAACTGATACCAGCTCACAAAAGGAAAATCAGCTTTCTCCACTGGAGTGTCACTGGGGATATTATCCACACTCAAGGCAGGCCCCCCCATCCCGGAGGAGCTGGCCAACAAAGCAAATTCCGTGTTTGTTGGTTGGTTGGTTTGTTAATTTTGTTTTTTATTTTTGTGGGTTTTTTTTTGAAAGAGAGAAAGTAAGAACATAAAGTTAGGGAGGGAGGGAGGGAGGTAGGATAGATCTGGGAGGAGTTTGGAGAAGGAAATTCATGATCAAAATATATGCATGGGAGACTTGAAGTGCCTAGATCAGGGGATACCCAGGGGGTAGGGCACCCACTGGGGAGAAGGGGAGGAGGGACAGGGAAAAGGATTGTGGGAGGGGATGACCAGAAGGGAGGCAGTGAGTGGATATAAAGTAAAAAAGTAAAAATAAAATTATATATATATAATAATATATATTATAAATTTATAATATATACATTTTTAAATAAAAACAACTTTTTACAAGAATTTTAAAAGGGTAAGTTTTTGACTTTTTGGTTTTTGTTTTGTTCTGAGTATATTGCTGTGCATGGTAGGGCATGCTTGTCATCACAGCACTCAAGATGCTGAACCAAGAAGATCATCATATATTTGAGGCCAGCCTGGGCTGCAGAGTATAGAGTGAGATCCTTGTTCAAAATGCCAAAAGTAAAAGGGGAAATTAAAAAGAAAACATAAGCCAGGCCTGATGGTACACACCTGTATCCCAACACTGGATGCAGAGGCAGTTAAGTAGAGGAAAGACTGAGGTAGAAGAATCATGACTTTGTGATCAGCTTAGCCTCCATAGCAAAACCCTATCTCAAAAAAACAAGCCAAAAATAAATGTAAATACCCTGCACATAATAGGTCTAAAGTTGTTAGCTCCATAAATGTAAATTCAATGTCCCTCTCCTACATTGCTGAATGTTATTGAATAAATAATGTGGAATTTTAAATATTTTTTTAAAATTTGCTATAGAATTTTAAACAGTATGCCAGCCTCTATTGATTGCAGAATAAATAATTCACAAATGAAAAAATAATTATCATTATCCCTATCCCATAAATGACTTTCTGAGTCAGGACTTCCAGTTAAGGTAGAATCTTAAAGAATTCACTCAAAAACACAACGGCAGCAATTCCCACTCATAGTATATGAGGCAGCAGCTCGCAGCTTCAACACAATTCCTTGTTCAAAGAAGCAAACTCCTTTGGTTTTTCATGGTGTCTTACGAATATAAGACCATGTTTACACAAACAAAAGAAGTAAAAAAAAAAAAAAGTGACAAGCGGCCAGAGAACCTAGCTCAACACTGAAGTCTCTAGAAAGAGAACAAAAATCATGAAGGCTTAGAGTTTAATAAGTAAGTCCTAGACAGAGAAGGTATGAGGAAAGACGGGAACACACAGAGTCTTTTTTTTTTTTTTTTTTTTT
>NW_022196896.1:136213841-136223618 GCF_008632895.1 Mastomys coucha | reverse complement strand
GGCTTACCCTTCCTTCAGTCTCTGCTCCATAGTTAATCTCCGCAACTCCTCCCGTGGGTATTTGATTGGAGTCTTTAAATGACAATGAAATAAGAAGAAACATCTGGATGAAAGTGTGAATGAAGAGTTGGGTTCAAATCGAGTTGTGCCTTCAGTGGGTCGGTAGACAGCTGGCGACAGCTATTCTATACTCACAAACTTAGCACTCAGAAAAGCCTGGGGTCCAAATGAGAAAGGCTTGTTTACAAGTCCAGACCAGAAGACCCAAGCAACAATGAACTCCCAGAGTCCACAGTCAGGAAACAATGAAACCACCCAAGAAAACAATTTCAGTCCATGTTTTCTTCTAAAGAAATACCCACAGTAAAGGGGAGAAGAGGAATCTTGCTCCAGAGTAGCAAAGCAGCTGGTCCGTGACCTTCTGTTTTGTTTAAGTCTATCGGGGCTGATCACGGAGGCAAATCTTCCTTACATTTCATTTTCTAAGTGCTTTACAAGCACTGTATTAGCTAATTAACGGTGAGAACCTGATGTTTCTTGGAAAAGACTGCTGTTGGTACTTTTTTTTTTCTTTCAGCTTTTAGGTGAACATTTCTTTTTAAACGTTGAGATACAAAATGCATACAAGTGGATGATATTTAAGCATTTCAGACTAATGATTACAGCAAGCAGCTCATTCTGCTGGTACCTCTAGAGTTAGGCTGCAATTAATAAGGACATGAGCAAACCCACCTGAAGAGAGAAACAGTTCCACTCCAGCTCATAAATGCCCAGCTGTGAGAATCAGGGAGCTCTGCAGAGGATGAGCATCAGCAATCTGGAAGATGTCACTGTTGCCATGGTGGCCATATCCTCCAGAAGCATATGGTGGAAAGATGTCTATCCCCACCAGTAATGAGAATTCTAAAATTTTGCTTTCTTTAAGAAACACAGAACTAATATAAGAATATGGTGGGGTTTTTTTTCATTTTAATCCCAGGTGTGGGGATATGCAGCTGCTTCGGATTGTCCACAGCAGCTATGATTTGCCTCATGCTCTAACAGAGGCCCAGTTTTCCCAGCTGTGGAGTGTCTGCAGTTGTGTGACATTTGGAATTCTGGGATCTTTTCAGAGGTATATAAATGCTAGAACCCAGGTGGGGGTGGGGGTGGTTGCTGGTCATTTGGGGAGGTTAGTTGTGGTTTGTTAGTAGCCATGGCCAAAGGAGAAACAAAAGGAAAGAAATTCAATTCAGGGATTTCTCTGATTCCTCTTTCTCCTCTATCCTTGCTTCTCTCCTATCTAATGTTTTTTATGGGGTGAAATGGAGGGGCAGGATAAAGGATGGGATAAAGAACAGACAAAGTAACAAAAACCAGCCATAGCCACCTGCACAGAGCATCCTGTCATGGGTGCAAATAGAGACCTTTTTCCCTACCTCAAGCAGTTTGTAAATTAATTATAAACACTGATCAAAAGAATGTTGGGAGCTAGGGAGATGATTTAGTAGACAAGAGTGTTTGATGCCCCAGCATGAGAATTTGACTTTGAATCCCCAACACCCATGTTTTAAAAGAGCAGCACTAACCCTACCATTGGGAGTAGGAAGTAAAGACAGGAAGATCCCAGGAGCTTGCAGGCCAGCTACGTTAGCCAAAACAGTGGGTTGAGTTCAGCAATAAGACAGAGAGCAATAAAGGAAGATCTCAGAATTCAGCCCCTGATGTCTACATATGTTCTCACAGACACACACTCACGTGTTTGTAAAACACACACACACAGAAGAGGGAGAGAGAAAGAGAGAGAGGGGGGAGAGAGAGCAGAGAGAGAAAGAGAGAGAGAGAGAGAGAGAGAGAGAGAGAGAGAGAGAGAAAGAGAGAGAGAGAGGATTAAGGTACTCCCTTTGAACACAAACATCTAGGTAGGTGGTTTTGTGGGTAAAGGCACCTACTGCCATGCCTGAAGTCTAATCCCTGGGACCTCCATGGTAGGAGAAAACCAACCTTCACAAACTGTCTTTGACCTCCATAACTATGCTCTGTCCTGCATGAACCCACATACATACACACAAAATGAATCAAGAAATAAAGTATAACTTGAGGACAAATGAATTTGTGCAAACATCTATTAAAGGCACAATTATGAATAAGATTGAGGTGGTCAGGGACACTCTCTCCAACTAGCATAGACTGAGGCTTACAATGGCAAGGTCCCATAAGTAGGGATGACACATGTTTAGTATAAGGATGGTCATCTGTTTAATATAAGAGCTGGGTGATTATCAGGCATGTCTATGCATCTCCTTTCTGCTCATAAAACTCCTGTCTGTCAAGGCCAAGTTCAAATCCCCATTGCAGAGAAAAGCTTCATCAAATATAAAAGACAGCCTTGAGATGGGCTCTTCACACACTGCTGATTCAGTACACACTTAGGAGGGTTTTCTTTTTACCCTTGTAAACTGCCAATTCCTTATAGAAAGTGGAAATAATGTATCAATAGCTAGCTGTATAAGAAGAATCTGTATGTAGAGTGAGACTAGTTTTGTTCCTTGCTTTGTATCTTGTGCCTTTGATTTTTCTAAAAAGTTTTTTGTTATTATAATGCTAAGGTAGTGGCTACTGTTGAAATGTCAAGTTTGCCAACAACTTCCTCAGTTATTATAAACAAAGTACTACAATAAAAAATGCCAATGACTCACTGTATATATTAGATTTAGAGTCAAGTAGACCTGGCAGAAATCCTCACTATAGTGAGGTATGGCAGCACATGCCTTTGATCCTAGCATTGGAGAGGCAGACACCAGTGGGTGGGTCTTTGTGAGTTCGTACCCAGTCTAGTGCACATAGTGAGTTTCAGTGCAACCAGGGCTACACAGAAAGACCCTGTCTTAAAAACAAACAAAAGGAGAGAAAAGAAGGAAGGAAGGAAGGAAGGAAGGAAGGAAAGAAGGAAGGATGGAAGGAAAGAGAGGGGAGGAAGGAGGGAAGAAGGGAGTGAGGAAAGGGAGGAAGGAGAGAGGAAAGGAAAGGAAAAGGAAGGAAAGGAGAGGAGAGGAGAGGAGAGGCGAAGAGAAGAAAGGAAAGGAAAGAAAAGGAAAGGAAAGGAAAGGAAAGGAAAGGAAAGGAAAGGAAAGGAAAGGAAAGGAAAGGAAAGGAAAGGAAAAGAAAGGAAAGGAAAGGAAAGGGAAGGGAAGGGAAGGGAAGGGAAAGGAAAGACTTGGAATCGTTGTCATTTCTGGATTGTGGTGGTACACACCTATGACCCCAGCACTTGGGAGGCTGAAGCAAGAGGATCGTAAGTTTGAGGCCAACTCATCTCCAAAAACAAAGACTAAAAGGACTTTGCAATACTTAGTGAGCACAAGCCATGTATCAGCACCATTCCTCACTGAATTTCTCCTGCATCATTCATAATGTTTAGTATATACAAATACTAAATATTTATTCAGTGACATTTACTTCGTCTCACAAGTATACATCACATATGTACATGCATGCATAGGACAACATAGGAACTCAAATACTCTGTAATTTTCCTCCTCCAGCTGTATAGAAACAAGTTCTAGAAAAGCCTTTGAGATCTTGGTAAAACTAGCCCTTAAAAATAATGGGGTCATGTAGATGTTAATTAATTTAACTTTTCTGAAGTATACCCATTATGGGCTCAGCGTCTTCACAACTCAATGCTAGGGGATGTATCAAACCTGCCCTTACCCCATGACCTTAGCTTTAAGAAATGGGTACAGTGAGCCAGCAAGATGACTCAGTAGGTAAAAGCATTTGCAGCCAAACCAGACAACCTAAGCTTAATCCATGAGACCCACAGGACAGAAGGGGAAAATCTACTCCCAAAAGCTCTCCTCTGATCTCCACATGTATGCTGTTGCATACACATGTTCATACATGTAGATGTATAAACACACAAAATAAATGTTAAAAAAGGAAATACAGGTGCAGCAAGCTTTAGAAATCTTGGAATTCCCTTTATCTCAGGTTATTTATATCCAATTCCAACTTTTTACTTGTGTGTGTGAGTGTTTTGCCTGAATGTACGTCTATGCACCTCACAAATGTCTGAAGCACTTGTAGACCAGAAGAGAGTGTCAGATTCCCTGCTGCTAGAGTTAAAGGTGATCCCGAGCCACCATGTGGATTCTGGGCCATCACAGGCCTTCTGAAATAGCAGCAAGTGTTTCTAACTGCTGAACCATCTCTCCAGACCTGCTATTCCAATTTTAAGGAATATTCATTCTGATCTCTGATTCTGCACCCTTTAAAAAATTTATTCCAAATGTCACAATGGCAAACACAATGAACGTAGTAAATATTTTCCCAGAATAGCTCTCTTTTTCTCAGTCTGCCTCATCATCCTTTAATCAAAACGAGGCCTGAGCAAATATGCACAAATTCCAGTTTGCTCTATTCAGGCAAATGTGAAATCCCTCTTGACAATTCCTAACTTTTTTATTTATATTTATGATATTGTATTAGTTATATTTGTATACATATAGGAAAGAGCAAATTCAAAAAAATACATCAAGAATTCTCTTTGGAGAACTGTTCTCATAATAAGCAAAATTGTTAGCATCTATCACCTGTGATGTAATCATATAAAAGCCTCTTCTAGCTTTATCCCCATAAGGTACTTCTCTATATTCCATTATCATGACAAATGGAGAAGTGTTTGCACAACACTGAGCCATTACCGAATTCTCCAGGGAATACTGGAACAGCACCAATGGCTCCTGATACCTACAAATAAGTCAGCTTCATGTGCAACCGATGGTCTTCACTCACAGTATTTATTTCTGTGAAACAACCTACAACTAGATACAAGTATATCCTAAGATCATCACAAACATGGGTCCAGGAGTAAATAAGTCACCATGTGTAGGAAGAAATGGTGGTCAAATATTCATCTTAGGGAATGAATGTGTGACAGTTTGTCTCAGGTGACAAGAGTCATGTTAGTCTATCCTGCCATGTAGCAAACTCCAGAAGCAATTAGGATTTGGAGGTGAAGCTCAAATTTGTATTAGCCTACAATAAAATCTAATCATTCATTTTTTACTTTATTACCTCTGGTAAATACAAATGTTGACTACTTCACCTCTCAACCTTTGTCCTACTTTTTCCCACCCTCAGGTTATATATCATTCACTCTTTTCTGTGTGAGATTCTTAGCTCTTGGTGCAATAGAGTGGCATGCTTCTCTTGGTTACAAAGTACAAATTTTTGTGCTAAAACAAAACATTCTGTGCATTCTTTTAGAGAATTTTCTCTGGGTCTTCATTAGTTTTCATTTTCATAATTTAAGAAGGAATCCTTATCTTTCAGAAACTCTTTTCAGCCACTTGAAGGTTTTTATATCTTTCCTGGTGTCTCTTGTCTTTGCAAAACGTGTCATACCCAAATCTGCCACTTTGGTATAAGCATTATTTTGAGCTGATGACAGTTGAGAAGAAGTAGATACAAAAAAAGCTCCCAGGGACCCTCTACTTTGCAGCCCAAAAGCACAACAAAAGTTTGTTAATGTGTCACTCTGCATCCTTTAACACAGGAGGGCAACGTTTGGTCACCTAACGCAGTAGCTGATGTCACAGAAAGTAGTACAAATAAATGGTACCAAGTGGTCTTCATCCACTTAGTTTCCAAAATATTGGTCCTGCCATATCACCAGCCCTGGGACTCAGGACTTCCTTGTCTTATCACTGTTCTTTTTTAAGACTGCTACATAAACCAGAGTCTTGGGCAATCTCCATGAAAGCAGCTCGTTCTGTGCATACCTCAATCCTCATGCTAATGACTCTGTTTCTTGTCTTCTAATTTGTTTTTGGTTACATGAAATCCTAAAAACTACACATATTCTCCAAGACTTATATTCTCCATAATAGCCTTACAATAGCTAACATCTATGGGATATTTAACCTGTGCCATCCGTTATACCATAGGCAAGTGGTTTTAGGGCTAGGGGTGGCTTCCTGCACACATGTGAAGACCAGAGTTGAGATCTCCAGAAGTCACACAAATGCCAGGTGGGCATGGCAGCCCCTCTGTAATTATAATGATCAAACTGTGCAGACGAGGAAATTCCTGGAACAACTTGGCCAGCACGACGTCCACATCCATGATCTCAGTGCTGGTTTGAGAGAGTGCCTCTATTTATACAGTGAAGAGTACCTGAAGATACCTCCTCATGTCAGTCTTGAGCCACCACATGCTGACACATACACATAGACTCACACACACACAAACACATATACTCACATGTGGACCATACGCATATACACATGTAAAAAAATAGTTTTAAAAAATGTTTCAGATTATTAGCCAGAAAATTAAATTACCTCCTCCAAATGCTGAGAGAAAAACAATTGGAAGTAAACGAAGGTGTATCCGTTGCTAATCTTACCCTTTGGACCTTTCTGTGCTTGGTGTTTGCTTCATCATGCCTCTTAGTGGCTTACCAGCTTTTGAATGTAGCTTGAGCTCCAAGATAAATATCACTGGAGTACAAAAAAAAAAAACAAGTCATGTGTTAAAGGTATTGTAAGTAGGGCTCAGAAACACAACTGTATGGGCAAAGGTACCTGGGACTAACCCTGAAACCCTGAGTTCAATCCCTTAGACTCACGTGGTAAAAACAGAAAGTTGACTCCCCCTTGTTGACCTCTGATTTCCACAAGTGCTGTGGTACAAGACACACACACACACACACACACACACACACACACACACACACACGCAGGCACATTACAAATAATAATGTAAGAAGAAAATATATCTAACATACCTAGCCCTCCCATGCTATAGCTTAGCAATGTAGCTTCATGTAAAGTACCATCTGTTTATCCCATGATTATATGGCTGGCTGCAATTTTCTACTGATGGTACTCAGAGGTACAGGGGATATTGTGCTGTATGTCACTACCAGAAAGCAGGCAGATTCAAAACTTAAATTCTTGTTGCTTTGGCAACAATACATAAAATCCTAAATCAGACCATCACAACTCAGGAACTAGCTGATTACATATGGCACATATATAAACATGTATGTATACATAAATACTGGGAAAGAATACACATGAATATCTACATATACAGGATGGACACAGATGTATCCAAGTGCATGGAGAAACTGCTCTCCAGAGGGGTAACTGTTACCCACCATTAGAACAAAGGGCTGTGCCCTTGTTCTAGGATACAACACTATGAATAATTACAACCTAAGTTCTAGCCCATCCCTAATCAATAATACAGAAAGTATCTAATGGGGTAGTGCCCCATTAAAATTATGTCCAAGAGCTTCAATAGTTCACTTGGATTTCAAAGCCTGTTGCCCTGCTATTCATCCTCAACCCTTAGAATAGGAACCCTCTTTGTGCTGAAACCATAACTAGGCAGAAAAGCAAGGCCTCTGGCAATTCCTCTCATAGTGAGTACATGACAAAGAGACCCAAATGAAATAGAGTGTGACAGGGGTAGAGCAATTTAGAAGGTTTTAGGCAAGGAGAGAGTTTGGAAGTTAGGAATGATTCTCAGCTACTGCAATCCTGATTTAAAGACCACAGCTACTATGCTTTCCATAGGAAGGTACCCCAGAGTCTCTCTACCATGCCCCAGGTCATTCCCCTTCCTCCTCTCTTCCTGATGATCTATTGTAGCTCCTCCTCACATCCAGTCTTAGCATCTCCCTTTCCAACCTCTGACAATCCAAAGCAATACTTTCTAGTAAAAGGAGCCACACATCGCACTGTTTAACACCAGGGTTCTTTGTTTGTTTGTTTGTTTTGTTTGCCCCTGTGATTGTAACTATGCCAAACTCCAGCAGGAGGTATGGCACACTGAAGCATCAAGTATAAATGTAGCAGCTACTGTAAATCATCCTGCAAATTAGATAGGCTTTTCATGCACAGCTTACGTGCTTAAGCAGCACTGCCTTTGAGCCACGGAATATACATGTTTTCCTGTTCGAAAGTTTTCACAAACCTAGTTCTGATCTTACTCAAGCAGCAGGGGTGGAGAAAAGGGTTGACAAGTTTACCTGAAGATCAGTTTTTCCCAGCCAGAAAAGAAACAATAGGAAGAGTTCTGTTCATCGCTAAACTGACAGAGGGATTTTCTCTCCAGAGGTGACTGAAGGATCTCCAGAAGAGAGATGGGTGCAAAGTGATGCAGACTAAAGAGTATGTTAAAGGGGAAACACACAGCAAGAGCCCACAGTGGAACCAGGGATTAGAGACCACTGGGGTAAACACACAGACACAAGCCCAGAAACCCCACAAAGGGAGCACCTGTGATCACAGCTGAACCGCATCCTGTGGGAGCCGGGAATATTTAGGTCCAGGCAAGCTTCTGCTGCTGGGTACCCTACAGTGTAAAGTACATCCACTTCCAAAAATGCTTCATTACAAACCCTTTCCCAGAGCTGCTAAACAACCACTTCCCAATCTTCTCTGTCTTTGTTTTCAGAAGGCACCCTTGAAATGTGCCAATGAAAACATCTCTACTTACACTTCCACTAGCTCCTTGGGATTCTCCTATCATGTTAAATGTATTGCTCTATTCAATGCTAAAAGAATTGTATCCCTCCCTGGCTCTAGTCTTGCTATTTGGCTCAGGTTTGTCTCAAACTTGGAGTATTCCTGCATCTGTGATCCAAGTGCTGGGATTTTAGGAATGCAAAACTTCTTTATCCAGATTTCTTTAAATAAGGAAGTCTGCTTGAGTGGAGACAGAATTAAAATATCAATAGAATTTTCCTCTTCTCCCTTTTCCACTTTGCTCCAAGCCAAGAATTCTGACATCAATAGACCCTCTACCAGTTTCCACCCTTATGTTTTTCTTTTTTTTTTTCTTTTTTGTCTATTGCCAAAACCTCAACACAAAAAAATTACAGTTAATGAAAAGTTACTCAGCGCCTCCAATTATTTGTGGACTGACAAATCAGTAGTTGAATTTTAGGCAGAATGATTATGCAAAACACCAAGCACTTCCCAGTTTGCCAACAGCCCTTTGTTTGTTCCTAATAATTCCTTCAATAGAACCCCAACATTTCAACTCTTTCCATCCCCAAAATATCTTCACTACCTTCTCTACTTAGGAGCAAGGAACAAAGAGAATCTTTGGCAAAGTCATGAAATATAAAAATCATGAAATATAAAAATCAACAATTTTCTTTTCATATTCCACCAAGACCCACGTCGATGGTCTAATTTTCTGACACTCAGAATGTGACCATACTTGGAAATGGGTACTTTACAAGGGTAATCAAATTAAAATGAAGCCACAAGCAGCACAGGACCTAATCAATACAACTGTTGCCTTATAAAGAGTGGAAATTTGGAATCAGAGATTCAAATAGAAAGATGCTGCAATGAGAGTTAGGAAGAAGGCAGCCACCAAGAGAGAAGCCTGGAACAGACTCCACCACGACTCTCAGGCACAATTGACTTGACAACTTGCAGCCTCCAGAACTGTGGACCAACAGAACTAGATTTTAAGCCACCTAGTTCATGATACTTCTTTGTGCATATCCGAAGGGAATTTTTATTTTTTATTTCTTTACTTATATGCGAATTTCTCCATTCCCAGTTTCCCCTCCAAAAAACAAAAAAACAAACAAAAACAAACCCCTGTTGCCTCCCCCCTCCCCATGCCTGCCACCCCGCCCTCTCCCACTTTCTGGCCCTGGCATTCCCATACACTGGGGCACAGAACCTTCACGGGACCGAGGTCCTCTCCTCCTATTGATGATCGATTTTGCAATCCTCTATCATACACATGCTGCTTGAACAA
>NW_022196896.1:136213047-136213640 GCF_008632895.1 Mastomys coucha | reverse complement strand
TTTTTTTTTTTTTTTTTTTTTGAGACAGGGTTTCTCTGTGTAGCCTTGGCTGTCCTGTACTCTCTTAAAGAGATATCTGCACTCTTGGGTTTGTTTTGGCATTGTTCGCAGTATTGGCTTGTGGTCTGCTGATGAGAGAAACATTGTAGTCAAATGCAACTTGGGGAGAAAAGAAGTTGCTTGGGTTTCAGGCCCCATCATGCTCCTCACTGTGGAAGGAAGTCAGGACAGGAACAGAAGTGGGAACCTGGAGGCAGGAACTGAAACAAAAGGAAGAGTTTGCTGATCTGTTCTCCTTGTCTTGATCAGCCTGCCATTTCCTATAACTCAGGCCTACCTACCTGCCCAGGAGTTGCACTGCCCACAGAGGACTGGGCACATCAATCATTAATCTAGAAAATACTCCCACAGACATGCCCACAGGCAATCAGATGGGAAAAATTCCTCAACTGACATTCCAGGTGACTGCAGGTTATGTTGACAAAAGCTAACCAGCACATTCACAATATATACTCAAGATATATACTCCTGAGAGGCTCTGACAGTACCTGACTAATACAGATGTAGAGGCTCACAGACATCCATTGAACTGA
>NW_022196896.1:136207363-136212698 GCF_008632895.1 Mastomys coucha | reverse complement strand
ACATGTAAATAAAGAAAACATCTAAAAGAAAAAAAAAAGATATGGGGGAAATGTATCGATGGGTAAATGGCTAGAAAAATGTATCAGATATGCATTGTGAATGAAAATTGCTTAGTCCTTAAAAAGAAAAGAGAACTTTTTACTTATAACCACAACAATCAGCCTGGGAACATGACAGCTAAGTAGTCACAGAAAGATAAATATGTGATCATCTCATGTGTACGTGTAATCATAAGATAAAGCTCACAAAAACAGAACATAGAATGACAGTTAGCAGGGGCTTGTCAGGTGATAGAAAATGTGGCCTTTTGTGACTGGTGGTGGACGAGTGCGCAGGGCCATGAAGGCATTGGGCACGCTTCGGGAGTACAAGGTGGTGGGGCGCTGCTTGCCAACCCCAAAATGCCACACACCACCACTGTACCGTATGGGAAACTTTGCACCCAACCATGTGGTGGCCAAGTCCCGCTTCTGGTACTTTGTGTCGCAGCTGAAGAAGATGAAGAAGTCATCTGTGGAGATTGTGTACTGAGGACAGGTGTTTGAGAAGTCACCCCTGCTAGTGAAGAACTTTGGCATCTGGCTGCGCTACGACTCCCGCAGTGGCACACACAACATGTACCGGGAGTACCGGGACCTGACCACCGCTGGTGCAGTCACACAATGCTACCGAGACATGGGTGCCAGACACCGTGCCCGTGCGCACTCCATCCAGATCATGAAGGTGGAAGAGATTGCAGCTGGCAAGTGCCGCCGGCCAGCTGTCAAGCAGTTCCACGACTCCAAGATCAAGTTCCCATTGCCCCACCGTGTGTTGCAGAGCCAGCACAAGCCACGCTTCACCACCAAGAGGCCCAACACCTTCTTCTAGACACAGAGAACCACTGAATAAAAACTTCAGACTGTCAAAAAAGAAAAGAAAAGAAAAGAAAATGTGGAGGTGGTAGCCAATGGGTAGAAACTTTTAGCCAAAATGATTCAGTTCTAAAAACCAAGTGTATGGGATTGTGACTTTGACAAACTATAGTGAAACAGTGAAACAAACATTTCCTAAGACCATGAACAGGACCTACAAAATTATATGTATGTGATATTTTTTAACCTAAACTCTATTGTTATGCTAATTAGCTTGAATGTGGCCATTGTTGCAAAACGCATATAACTATCATTTAGCAAAGAAATCAGAAGAAAGGGCATCACTTTGTATACCTTCAACATGTGCAAATTTTGTTTATTAATCATAACTCAATAAATTATAAAAAAGAAAATCAAGTTGTATAAATGCAGGTTTAGATGAGCCCAGCTGGGAGGATGGGTGTGTATGTGCACTTTTACACATTAAACATGCGCCAATATTTAAGCAACGCTTATGTTCAGATTATCACCACAAAGAAGGATCAATTGTATACCCTGCTCTATTGGGTCCCAGCACTTCCAACAGCAAACACTTGTTAACCTGCAGGTGTGCATGTTTCACGAATAACAGACCCTGAGGGAGAAAAAGGCAAATGGCTCTGTAGATGGTGGCAGTACCCGTCCCTTTGGGAAGCCCTAGTACATCAGCCTCTTGTTCCTGTTCCCTGAGAAACTGTCAGGACTAACATGTGAAAGGCCCGCCACCCACTACTCACACCTCTATGTCATAATCATGAAATAACCTCTTTTCTTCTATACCCCATCTGTTTTCACACCAACACCACTGATTTTTTTTTTCGTACCCTTTCATCCTTTTGTTTGGTTTGTTTACATATGTGTGTGTTTTAAGATGAGGTCTAGTGGGGCTGGAATGATGTTGCAGCAGCTACAAGCACTGACTGCTCTTCCAGAAGACCAGAGTTCAGTTCCAAGAACCTACATAGGGTAGCTCACAACCTCCTATAACCAGCTCCAGGAGGTTCAGTGCCATTTTCTGACTTCTGTGGGTACCTGTACACATGTGCACATACCCACACATAGACACATAAAGATACAAGTAAATAAAAATAACATAAAATCTTTATTTAAAAATAAAGACAGCATCTCACTATATAGCACAAGTTGTCCTCCAAGCTCCAAATGCTGGGATTACAACACACACCTTGCCAGACTAGGCTGCCCTGTCTTTGGTGAGATCCCAAGTCTTTCTCACATAATCCTGCTTGTCTTTGGTGGCCTCTTTGCTTTTAGTTACAAGATATTTCAAAGTCACCTTGCACATTTTCTGCCCAGAATCTAAACTTAGCTGTTTTACCAAAGACCTGAAGTCCTTTGAGGACAGGAAGAGTGTTTTTGCTGCTTGGTTGACCACTGTGGTTCTAGACATTTTTGTGGGTCTATCTAGGATTATTTCCTGAGTCCATGATGAAGTTTCCAACTGAGACTAAATTTGGAGGATTTGTGTCTTTGATTTATATTTGTCTGACACTGAAAGACAAGGCACTAACAAAGCTATGTATTTTAGCCTAGTCTATATTATTATGTTTCTAAAATGAGAATACTAGTGTTACCAGTATCATGACATTATGCACATAGACAGACAGACAGATATAATGCAGTATTTTTAATTGCATTCTATGTACTCGTAGGTAATTTTATGTGTAAAGGTCTTACAAAGTTGTTTTTGTAGTTTATTTGATTGTCTGTTGAGACAAGGTCTCACTATGTAACCCCATAATCCAGGCTGACTTGGAACTTGCTTTGTAACCCAGTCTGCCCCAAAACTTATTCTCTTTCTACCTCAGCTGTTTACAGATGTATTCCTCCACAACAGACAATTTATGTGCTCACTTAGCTGGACAGCAAGACTGGATATTTGGTGAGTTACTGGGGGGGTTTCCATGTGCATATTTTTTAGTGAGATTTACATTTAAACCGGTAGACATTAAGTAAAACAGAATGCCTTCCATAAGAAGTATAAGCTTTATCCAGTCAGGTGAAGGTCTGGTGAAAGAGTAGGCAAATCACTCCTGAACAAGAGGAAATTCTGTTAGAGGTTCTTCAGCATTAAGTTACAACATCTGCAGTTCTGGAGACCCTATCTTGCCAGCCTTCCTAAAGATTTTGAACTCAGGCCGGGCAGTGGTGGCACACACCTTTAATCCGGGCACTTGGGAGGCAGAGGCAGGTGGATTTCTAAGTTCAAGGCCAGCCTGCCTGGTCTACATAGTACCAGGACAGCCAGGGCTACACAGAGAAACCCTGTCTCAAAAAAACAAAAACGAAAAACAAAAAGAATTTTGAACTCAAAGGTTCTATCTTGGTATGAACTCACTCTTTTATGTACACATTTGACTGGCTTATTGTGTGCTGTGTACTGCATGTATATGTGAAGGTTTATAAATACATAAACTAATTTAAAATTTATATTGAGAAAAATGCATTTTCACTATTGCTGTAGACGAGCATCTACATAAGTCTGTTAAATTGATTGTTGTTTTATATTAAACAATGTTTATAATACTTATTTTTATTGTTGTAATATTTTGTAAATTTTAAGGAATATAACAAAAAAGATATTGTGGGTATTGAAGGGGGGTCTCTGGGAGGAGTGGGGGTACAAAAGGGAAACAAGAATGTGATTTAATTCTATTTACTTAAAATATGTTTTTAAATGTTAACACATTCAGATAAATTGAAATCATTTAACTTTTCTCATCATAATTCAATAAAAGTTTAAAAAATAAATAAATAAATACATACATAAGCTAAATGTTCTTATCCCCTTATACATTCTGTGGTAGAGTGTTCTGCACAGCAGGACCTTCCTCTTTCCTACCTACATTTACTTAACCAACCATGATATGGTGACCCCAAAAGGTACCCATTCTTTATTGATGAATTCTTGGGTTTTCTCAATGTTTTCTGGCACATATTACAAGACAGTACATTACACTGTGGATGGGTCAGTAATTCTGTTATCAGTGATTTTTTTCCTATGCTTTAGTTGTGGAGGGGTGTGTGTGTGTGTGTGTGTGTGTGTGTGTGTGTGTGTGCGCGTGCGTGCGTGCGTGCTTGCTTGCTTGCTTGCTTGCTTGCTTGCTTGCTTGCTTGCTTGCAAGATCAGGTCTAATCATATAACCCAGGATAGCCAAGAACTTGCTATTTAGCACAAGCTGGCTTTGAACACAGATCCTCTCACCTCAGCCTCATGCAGTCTCATATTGCTGGAATTATAAGCTTGAGGCACTACACTGTCTCTTTCTAGTTAACTCAATAGATACCGAGATACCTAATAGAGTTGCTGATTCAAAACACAGATGCATATATTCATAGTTTGTCAGGATAGGCCCTGACATGCAACTGTTGGCCTGAAAGATGCCTTCTCCTCATTCCTGTCTGTAAGGCCTGTCAGAAATAATTCACTGTCCACTGATAAAGCCAGCAGTACACCTTGTCTTAATTCTGTAGCTCTATGTCACAGGACTCTTTACCACCACGATGGTTAATTTTGTCATCTTTACAAGATTTGGAATCAATCTAGGAGATGAACCTATGAATACATCTAGAGATAATTCCCAGAAAAAAAAAATTAACTGAGATAGAAAGACCCACTCTAAATTTGAAACAGTGTCATACGTGAGTTGAACACTTAGAGTGAATATAAAGCAGAAAGCAGGTGGATCCCAGCATTAGTCTCTCCCTGCTTCCACACAGCAGACACAATGCTTCACTCTCCTGATGCTGTGTAATCTGTAACCTCAAACCATGAGCCACAACAAACCTTTCCCTCCTTAGTTTCTTTTGTCACAGAGATGAGAAAAGAACCAGCAACAACTCCTTTTCCCTTCCGAAGAGTGGCATGCTGGTTCATTATCAGTCTTATGTTGATCAAACCAAACAAGCTCTATCAGTGTGGATAAGACATTTGGAGGTCTATTTCAGAGTGGTAAATAATTTTGTTTAAACATTTCTATCCAGGCATGTTGGTGTATGCCTATAATCCCAGCACTCAGCTCTAAGCATTTGTAAAGCTCAGATAGGAAGAATTTGAGTTAGTACTACTCAGCTATTAAAAACAATAAATTTATGAAATTCTTAGGGAAATGGATGGATCTGGAGAATATCATCCTGAGTGAGGTAACCCAATCACAAAAGAACAAACACGGTATGCACTCTCTGATAAGTGGTTATTAGCCCAGAAGTTTGGAATACAGGAAGAACAACCCACAAACCACAAGGAACTCAAGAAGAAGGAAGACCAAAAGGTGAACATTTCATTCCTTCTTAAAAGGGGGAACCAAATACCCATGCAAAGAGTTGCAGAGATTAACTATGGAGCAGAGACTGAGGGAAGGGCAAGTCAGCCTAAATATAGCTATCTCCTGAGAGGCTCTGACAGTACCTGACTAATACAGAT
>NW_022196896.1:136205367-136207204 GCF_008632895.1 Mastomys coucha | reverse complement strand
TGTTTTTTGGAGGGGAAACTGGAAAAGGAGAAATTTATATGTAAATAAAGAAAATATCTAATAAAAAAGTAAAAAATAAAAAATAAAAAAAGACCAGCTTGGAGCCCTGGGCACAAACTGCAGCCAGTGCCACAACACCCAGAGGAAGCTCTACTTCTAGGTGCTCTAACACACCCAGGCACAGAGGTGAGGAGGACACAGCTGTCCCAACACTGGGAGTAACTGGGACCAGTGGGACCCAGGCACACAGGAACTCCACCAGCCCAGTGGCACTGGTTCCTTCCAGTCTGTCTGGGCCTGTGCCCTGAACAGACCTTGAGCACAAACTCTGCAGCCAGTCCCATAACACTCAGAGGAAGCTCCACTCCCAGGCACTCTAACAAGCCCAGAATCACAGGATCACAGAGACAGCTTGTCTATGAGGAGTTCTGAAACAACCAGGATCACAGGAAGAACAGGCTCCAGTCAGATTTAGCAAAGGCAGGTAGCACTAGAGATAACCAGATGGTGTGGGTCAAGCGTAAGAATATAAGCAACACAAACCAAGGTTACTTGGCATCATCAGAACCCAATTCTCCCACCATAGCAAGTCCTGGACACACCATCACACTTGAAAAGCAAGATTAAGATCTAAAATCACTTCTCATGATGATGATACAAGACTTTAAAAAAGACATAAATACCCATGGAAGGAGTTATAGAGACAAACTATGGAGCAGAGACTGAAGGAAGGACAATCCAGAGACTGTTCCACCTGGGAATCTTTCCCATATTCAGTCAACAAATCCAGACACTATTGTGGATGCCAGCAAGTGCTGGGTGACAGGAGGCTGATGTAGCTGTCTCCTGAGAGCCTCTGACAGTACCCGACTAATACAGAACTAGAGGCTCAAAGCCATCCATTGGACTGAGTACAGGGTCCCCAATGAAGGAGGTAGAGAAAGGGCCCAAGGAGCTGAAGGACTTGCAGCCCCTTAGGACAAACAGCAATATGAACTACTTAGTACCCTCAGAGCTCCCAGGGACTAAACTCCAACCAAAGAGTATACATGGTAGTACTAATGGCTCCAGCAGCATGTGTATAGCAGAGGATGACCAAGTCAGTCATCAATGGGAGGAGGAGAGGCCCTTGGCCCTGTGAAGGTTCTATGCCCCAGTGTAGGGGAATGCTAGGGCCAGTAAGCAGGAGAGGGTGGGGTAGTGAGCAGGGGGAGGGGGGAGGGAACAGGAGTTTGGTTTTGTTTTTGTTTTTTAATTTATCTTAATTTTTTCTCTTTTTTTTTTTGGAGGAGAACCTGGGAAATGAGATATTGTATGACATGTAAATAAAAGAAACATCTAATAAAAAAAAAAGAAACACATAAATAATTCCCTCAAAGACATACAGGAGAATACAGGGAAATAGCTAGAAGCCCTTAAAGAGGAAAAATCCCTTAAAGAACTACAGGAAAACACAATCAAACAGGTGAAGGAAATGAACAAAACCATCCAGAATCTAAAAATGGAAATAGAAACAATAAAGAAATCAGAAAGAGAGACAACACTGGAGATAGAAAACCTAGGAAAAAGATCAGGACCCATAGATGCAAGCATCACCAACAGAATACAAGAGATAGAAGAAAGAATCTCAGGGGCAGAAGACACCATAAAAACATTGACACAACAGTCAAAGAAAATACAAAAAGCAAAAAGTTTCTAACCCAAAACATCCAGGAAATTCAGGACGCAATGAGAAGACCAAAGCTAAGGATAATAGGTATAGAAGAGACTGAAGACTCCCAGTGTAATGGGCCAGTAAATATCTTCAACAAAATTATAGAAGAAAACTTCCCTAACC
>NW_022196896.1:136189200-136204541 GCF_008632895.1 Mastomys coucha | reverse complement strand
CACACACCATTTCATAAATGAATGTAACCTGTTCTCTGTGGGCTGAGAATAAAGTCACTCACTCAAGCAATTAGCTTTAACCATAGCAGGAGTCTGTATTCAAAACTCATGCCTACAATTCATTCCTTGGCACAACAGAACTGTCAACTCTCAGTTTAGCTACGATGGAAGTAAAATCCTTTGGTCATGTGAGGGTAATAGAAGTACAGCCTTATTACAATGAACTCCAATATCTAAAAATTGTTCTTATTTTGGGCTTGTACCACAGTAAGAACCAAGATTTTAAGCTCTACTAAACACAAAACAAACAAGCAAACAAACAAAAAGACTTTATATACTTATGTTCATTTAAAAAATACTAGTAGTGATGTATTATTTTAATATAATACATAATAATATGTCTAGAGTTATTTAAAATTTACATTGAGAAATACGTATGTATTTTCAGTATTGCTACAGACAAGCATCTACAAAAGACTGTTAAATTGATTGTTGTCTTATAGCAAACAACTTTTATAATACTCATTTTTATTGTTATATTTTATAAATTTTAAAGAATATGACAAAAAAATATTGTAGGTATTGAAGAGGGTCTCTGGGAAGAGTTGGAGTACAAAAGGGAAACAAGAATGTGATTTAATTCTATTTATTTAAAATATGTTTTTAAATGTTAACAAATTCAGATAAATTGAAATCATGTATCTTTTCTCATCATAATGCAATAAAGCTTAAATCAATAAAAAAATAAATAAAAGACCAGCCTGGGTTGCATAGCAAATTTGAAGTATATCTGAGTTATCGCACAAGTCTGAGACCAGCTTGGGTTATAGAGTGAGTCTCAAAGAAAACCAGTTAAATTCCTAACAGTCCACTAGTGTGGGACATGTCAAGTTGTCCCTCCAAGGTGAAAATGCATGGCTGCATTTGGCCATTCTAAATGCCAAAACGGAATAATGACCCAAATGTATTCTGCAGGATACATTCCCTCCTTTGCATATGGTACTCTGATCCACTTACCAAGGAGCCCATGGAGCTGCTAAGTTTGAATGAGGCAGACGGCTCTGAGCCTGCTATACAAACTTCTCTGACAAAGTGACTGAGATATGAGGAGGCCAGGTGTTTGGTAAAATATTATATTGTCATGGTGCATCTGTGAGGGTGTTGGTGGGTGAAGTGAACATTTGAGTCAGTAAACTGAGTAAAACAGACTGGTCTTTGTAGTTTTAATGGGCTTTATCCAGTCCTTTGAGGGAATTCACAAACAGAACAGCAGAGTGTGATAGAATTTATTCTTTCTGCCATACTACTTTAAACCTTGGACATCAACTCTTCTCTAAAAATATATTTTATTTCTATTTTCTAAATATGAAGTTTTTGCCTACCTGTGTGTCTGTGTACCACATGAATGCACTGCCCATGAAGGCCAGAAGAAGCAGGCAGATACCCCTAAATGGCAGTTACAAGTAGTTGTGAGTCCCCATATAGGTGTTTATAACTGAACTTGGGTCCTCCTTGAGAGTAAGAAGTACTCAACAAGCCGGGCAGTGGTGGTGCATGCCTTGAATCCCAGCACTTGGGAGGCAGAGGCATGTGGATTTCTGAGTTCAAGGCCAGCCTGGTCTACAGAGTGAGTTCCGGGACAGCCAGGGCTATACAGAGAAACCCTGTCTCGGGAAAAAGAAAAAGAAAAAGAAAAAGAAAAGAAATACTCAACAGCTGAAGCATTATCTCGCTAGCCCTCTCTCTCTCTTTTTAAAGCTCTTGTGTATTCTATAGCTAGTCTCTTTCATACAGTAAATATTTATTAAATTCTCCCTAGTGAGATTGGGGGCAGCGGAGGAATTAAATAATTCAACCCTAATAACTACTTCATATAAATATCATTGATGCAAGTGATAAGAGATGTTACTGAAATTAAATTGTAAACACAGAGCCCCTTCCCCCAAAAAATTAGATATTACAGTATTCATGGCTTTGTGTGATGTGGTCCCCTTCTCTATTCCTTCCATTTTCTGCTTTGGGCTTTCATTTTAGTCTGCTGTTCATGTGTACCATCAGGGGCTGGCTTCAAATTCAGGATTGCTGCTGTAAAATGGAGCTTTTGTCCTCATTTATCTCCTAGGAAAGGTAGTTCCTCTTTCATTGAGACAAATAGTACATTCTGCCTAGACATTGGTCTCTGAAGGTTTGGGCTCTGGAAAGTGGAAGGGCCACATTTGTCTTCTCTGAAAAGGTTAAACATCATGCTACTGGGGAGTGATTTATTGGAGACTTTGATTCTGAATGAAACAAAGTCAGGAAGTCAAGCCTGGGCATCATGGGAAGAGGGCAGGATAGGGCAGAATCTCTAACAAGGCTCATTCTGATTCCTAAAAAAGATGTCAAATGAAGGGAACAGAAGAAACACCAGATGTGTGCACCATGCCCAAGCACCAGATGTGTGTACTGTGCCCAGGCACCAGAAGTGTGTACTGTACCCAAGGACCAGATTGTGCACTATGCCCAAGCACCAGATGTATGTCCTATGCCCTGGCACCAGATATGTGCACTGTGCCCAAACAACACTGCATCACATTACCTCCAGAGTCTTTTACCAGGTCATAAAGACACTCTGGAATATTCTCCAAATACAGCAGCAGAGGGGCAAATTAAAGTCAGTGGTGAAGAATAGGGAAAGAACTCGGAAGAATCCTTGATTTATCTATGAGCGGATACAAATGGCATCTTTTCCAGTGAGGGGTGTTTATGAAATTTGTTTCTAATGAGAACAAATCTTTTATTCTTCTACCAAAAATAAAAAACCACTTAAAAGTAAATATGACCCAGCCATGGTGGGGCAGGCCTTTAATCCTAGCACTTCAGAGTCCAAAGCCAGGTGGATCTCTCTATGAATTGGAGTCTAACCAGAGATAAAAGTTTGACTCAAAAAAATGTCAATATTCAAAGAGAAATAAGTCCATGTGTTATGAATAGATGTTGATGATATTCTTTCCTAGTAGCAAGGATATATATTTTTGGTTTATGTGTTTCCATTTGATTCTTTCCTTGTTGGTTTCATTTGGCTTGAGTTTCCTGGGGGAAGAGGGGTGTGTGCGGGGGAAGGTGTTTGTTCGGTTGGTTTTTTTGTTTTTGTTTTTGTTTTTGTTTTGTCTGATGTTACCAAAATTGATCTTAGATTCCTTATCTCAAGTGATCCTCATGAGTCAGCTTCCCGAGCAGCTGGGACTACAGGTGTATTCCATACCACCTGCCTCAAGAACAAGCCTGGATTAGGGTTCCCAGAAGGCATGGGTTATTAATGAAAATCTAAGTGCCAGACACAGATTATCTCCTTATAAATTATTTCTCAGGGAAGCCCAGTGCCTCTTAAAATGCTGCGGGCTATCATCATTGCTCTTGGTTTCCCACATTAACTAAGTGGTAACACTCTATTGTTGAAGACACCACACACTTTGGTTATAGGATACAGGGGAATAAATCTTGAACTAACCCCCTCTGGCTATCCCAATGCAGGAAGGTGCTACCTTGATGCAGGTTCATGGAGGACATAAGACATCAATAGTTTTATCCAGCACTAGACCCTACTCACTTTACTACCAACCCATCTGTTTTCTGTTTTTTTATTGGATATTTTCTTTATTTACATTTCAAATGTTATCCCCTTTCCCGGTTTCCCTCCCTCCCAGAAACACCCTATCACATCCTCCCTCTTCCTGGTTCTATGGGGGTGTTCATACATATGCAGCTGGAGCTGCATGAGTATTTTGTTCCCCCTTCTAAGAAGGAGCGAAGCACCCACACCTTGGTCTTCCTTCTTACTGAGCTTCATGTAGTCTGTGAATTATATCCTGGTTAATTGGAGCTTTGGGGCTAATATCTACTTATCAGTTGAGTGCATACCATATGTGTCCTTTTGAAATTGGGTTACCTTACTCAGGATGATATTTTCTAGTTCTATCCATTTGCCTAAGAATTTCATGAATTCATCATTCTTAACAGCTGACTAGTACTCCATTGTGTAAATGTACCACATTTTCTGTATCCATTCCTCTGTTGAAGGACATCTGGGTTGGATTTGAGTCATGCATTTAGGGCAAGAAGTCATGCATAATACTATGAGCAAAGTCAAAACTCATGGCTAGGCCCTAGGAAAGAACCTATTGGTGTTCTTTTCTAAGTCACCGTGTTATCAAACTACCTTCTAAATACTTATGTGCGTGGATTTGTGACTCTCCCAATCCTAGTTTGAGAAGCTTCTATTGAAGTGACTAATGCAGAGACTCTTACTGTTGAAAGTCTTAAGAAAATGTGATGAGTGAATGAATGTTCACCCTGTAACATGCTGTCCCCTTAACATGATATGACTCCTGTACACATGAACTCACAACACTATGATGATCTACACAAGATAAAGCCAGTTAAAATTCCAGCACAGAATGGAAGACAAATCTCTAAGATGCAACTCCTAGTTAATGGTTGCTGGGGAAAGGAGAGTCATTTTCCTTTGGGGTGTGTCCACTACTATGTTCCCCATCTCCCCATAAGCATACAGACATCACTAATTAGACTCAATAGAGTAATTAATTCATTAAACATTTAAAGTTTTTTTCATTTTATCAATATAATTGGTTTTGCCTATGTGTATCTAAGTGTACTATATGTATGCAGTACCCATTAAAGCCAGAAGAAGATCCCTGGATCCCTGGAACTAGAGTTCCAACTGGGTTTACAGGTCTACCCCTAGTTAATTAATGTTAAGAGGATATGAAGTTTAAATGGAGATGGGATAGTTGGAATGGGAATTCCTTGAAAGATTTAGGAAAAGGAAAGCAGTGGATATAATCAAGATACATTATATACTTGTATGACATTTTCAAGGAATGTGTCCTTCCTAGGTACAAATATTACTAAAAAATCATCCTATACTTTATAAGTTACTCTTTCTCTGAGATGAATGCTTTTCCAAATTATCACAGCCAATGAACCAAATTCTTACCCTCACCTAATGTCTGTGCCACCCTCCAAGCAGAACCATTATTCATTGAACCAGTTGGTGAATGACTTTATGGATAGACCATCTTAATACACACACCATTTCACAAATGAATATAACCTGTTCTCTGTGGGATGAGAATAAAGACACTCACTCAAGTCAATTAGCTTTGACCATAGCAGGAAGTCTGTATTCAAAACTCGTGCCTACAATTCATTCCTTGGTGCAGCAGAAATGTCAACTCTCAGTTTAGCTACGATGGAGGTAAAATCCTTTGGTGATGTGAGTGTCATTGAAGTACAGCCTTATTACAATGAACTCCAACGTCTAAAAATTGTTCTTATTTTGGGCTTGTACCACAATAAAAGCCAAGATTTTAAGCTCTACTAAACACAAAACAAACAAACAAACAAACAAAAAGACTGTATATATTTATGTTCATTTAAAAAATACTAGTAGTGATGTATTATTTTAAAATAATACATAAGAATATGCTTAGAGTTATTTAAAATTTACATTGAGAAAAACATATGTATTTTCAGTATTGCTGTAGATAAGCATCTATATAAGTCTGTTAAATTGATGGTTGTTTTATATCAAACAACTTTTATAATACTCATTTTTATCATTATAATATTTTATAAATTTTAAAGAATATGACAAAAAAAGTATTGTAGGCATTGAAGGGGGGTCTCTGGGAAGAGTTGGGGTACAAAAGGGAAACAAGAATGTGATTTAATTCTATTTAGTTAAAATATGTTTTTAAGTATTAACAAATTCAGATGAATTGAAATCATGTATCTTTTCTCATCATAATGCAATAAAACTTAAATCAATTAAAAAATCATCCTATATTCTTTTGGAAAAATAAAAGAAACAAGAAAAAAACTGATAAACTTGAACAATATATGAAAAGGAGAAATGGTTTCCTTACAGCAGGGAGTGTGCTTGGTGATCAGTAGTCCGGAGTGTTTGGATTTCATATGAACTGGTCCATGGAAAGAAAGAAGCAGATGGTACTCAGTACATGCAGGGAGCCAGTGCTGATGAGGCTGATGATGCTGTGAGTACAAATAGCATCCCATAGGATGCATGCAAGACAGGTATCACATAGATAGCCATGCAATGCTGGGCACACACACTTCAGATAATGGTGAGAACCAATTAAGCAAAGGTTCTGGGAGTCGGGCAGAAAAATGGTAAAAGGGGTGTTGGAGAAGACAACAAAGAGGACCGAGAAGAAAATGGAGCTGTTGGGCCATTCTTATTGATGAAAAATTCTTTTTACTGTGGAAGATTTAGATGCACTAGAAGAAGAATTAAGCCCCCTGGAGTTAGAAGAATAGCACAAATTCAACATGAGTCGAAACTAACATTAATCTTTTCCCCACCAAGAATGAACAGGATGCTTCTGTCTTACACCAATTGTTGGGGATATTTCTCTCCACCAAAACAGAAATCATTTCCCTAGGTTTTCCTTCTTGACTCTGAATATATCTCATAGTAAGCTCAGGGTAGTTCATGGTCAATTAAAAATGGTCATAACAGAAAATGACTGATTGTTGTGATTGCCAATCATTGAAGACTATAACTGCTTTTCTGGCTTTTAGTTTTCAGTAGGCACGTGTTGTTAGCCAGGAACAACATACATGTATATGAAAATTCCATTTTAATGTCCTTTTCTTTTAGTTTTATAACTCACTGAGTCCAGTTGGTGCTACCTATAAGCACATGTGTCGAGTCATTCACTAGAGCATGGGCAACTTATCAGTGGCCACAGTGGTCATACCCCTGAAGAAAAATTACTCCACCTCCCCAGCAGCCATTTAACTTCTACTAGCTCCTTAGCTAGAAAAGGAATCCAATTAAGCCCTCTCCAATTCATTAATGCCAAAAGAGCCAACTCACTTTTGACAAAAGCAAAGTTAATTAATTCAAGGCAATAGTGGTTTCCAACAAATAGTTCTAGAACAGTTGGACACTCATATGAAAAAAATCTACACACAGACTTTATGCTAAACAAAATTAACTCAAACCCTTCATATACTGAAGTCAGCCTGAACTACTTTAATGAGTTCCAGGCCACCCTAAACTGCACAGCAAAATTCTGTATTTTCTTTTAATTATAATTGTTATGATTTCTAGAATAAAGTATAAGAGAAAAACAAGGCAATATGAAGTTTTCGTGTCAATGAAATTTTTTGTTGTTGTTGGATATTTAATAACTCTATTGTTTTTATTATGACTGGGCCAGCCCCCCAATAATCGAGACAGAGACCTATCTGTTTCTTTAATCAGCTTTAGCGCAATTACTGGGCAATTGCCCCTAAACTATGCTAGACTGGCTATTTCCCCGCTGTGTTCCCCTGGTTTCTTGCCAATAGCCACCCTTTCTGTGCTGGATTCACTCCATCAGGCCATTTCCTGGTTCTTCATTCTCTCTTTCTCTCTCTCCCACTCCCCAGCTCATGGTCCTTACCTGTGTCTCATAGCCCAGTAACTGAAGCCCTATCTATATATATTCTCCCCAGGAATTGGCTGTCAACCACTTTTATTTAACCAGTCACAGAAGTTGGCAAAAGTTTACACAATATCATTTGTTGTACATGAGAATGTGCTCATTGGGACTGCAACTATATCTTAGGAGCCAGTATTTAGCATTTGAATATATAGTAGCATCAGACCAACACCCAACAATTTTTAGTACAATGAAAGTACAATGAAAAAAATCAAACGGACTTTGTTGAAATTACAAACTTCTCCATAAATCTACTGTTTTGAGAGTTACTTCTGTTGTGACAAAAACGCATGAGAAAATCAAGTTTCAAGTTGAGAAAGAAATATTTCATTTGTCTTATGGTTTTAGAGGTCTCAGCCACCAGTTGATTGGTTACTATTCAGGGGCCAGTATGAGACAACAACACAATAGGAAGTGTGTAGTAGATAGGAACTACTCATCTCATAACAGCTGGGAAGCAGAGAGGGGCAAGGGACTGAAGCCCCAAAAGCCTTTTCAAAAGCTAACTTCCTTCTGATAGGCCATACCATGTGAAGCCCCTCCATCCCAGCAGCTTAACCATACATGGACTCTAGGGGACATTTAAAATCCAAGAAGAGTACCCCACACACGGGAGAAACTCTTGTACAATGCATAATTGATAAAAAGCCTTGTGTCTAAAACACATTGGGAATTCCAAAATTCAGCATAAATAATATAATGTTGCAAGTGTTTCAGATGGGCAAAACAAGCTGAACACGTGTAAACACATGAAAACTGCCCTGCATTGAAATAAAATGTCACGAGTATTTCAGATGGCCAAGAGAACTGAACAGGCATAAACCCATGAAAAATTGCCCCCCGCACTGAACATCATTAAGAAAATTAAAACCAATCTTAAGGTGTCACAACATATCTCTAAGAGATGACAAAATTCCAAATACTGAGACCATCAAGTGCTATACTTGACATGAAGCAACTGTTCTCCTTACTGCTGGAAATGAAAAATGAGATGCTAGGCAGCAGCAAGAAGAAACAAAATGTCAAGCTTTGAGAAGTGGAAGATCCTTCGAGGCACTAAGTGAAAGAAGCCAAGCTATAAAGGACTCACGGTGTATGATTACAATCATACTTCTGGATGGAATTCTGAGAAGGCAAAACTAAGTAGGGAAAGAGAAAAAAAGATCCTTGCTTGTCACAGACCGAGGTGAAAAGAGGAATAAATACATAAAATGTGGGGTGTTTTAGAACAGTGGGAATATTCTATGGAACTGTAACAGAAGGCATGTGTCATGCATTTGCCAAAATTTATAAAACACAGTGAAAGACTAAATCATAGAGAGTTAATTAATAATAATACATCAATATTGGGCCAGCAAAATGGTTTAGCACAGTAAAGGTGCTTGCTGCACAAGACTATTGGCCTGAATTAGATCGCAAGAAGAAGGGAGAGAAACAAAAATGACTGACTCTCAAAAGATGTCCTCTATTCTCCTCATCAATGCCATAGCATACTTACACACATGTGGGATTAAAATAAATAACTTAAAAAAAAATACTGCATCAGTACTTGTGGAGGAATTTTAATCCAGCAACATGGCTGCTCTGATCACATCCAAAGACCTTCTAGGTCTCCGAGATCTGGATAGAATATAGACATGCCCTTAGTACACACCTTCAATCCCAAACAATGAGGCAAAGTTAGTTTGTAGAAGGAAGCACCCATATTTGAAAGTAATGTCTAATTGAAAGGTAGACAAAGTGACAAATCAGAGAACAATTTGGCAGAACAGGATATCCCCAACTCTCATGAGATCAGAGAGGAAAGAGAGGCAACATAAGGGAGTAGCACAGAGGAAGAGAAGGAGGTAATTTTACTGAGACAGTTATTCATTCAAAGACAGATTGCAGAGACAGAACAAGCTAGACACAGGTGAAGACAGAACAAGCTAGAAATGAGAAGGAGCCAGAAGATTAGAACATACTGCCAAAGTTAGTATGAAGCCAAGTAGAGCAATTCAGTCAAAAGCTGAAAGAAGCCAGTTTGAATCAGTCAGCTTGGAGAGGAGTTTGAGCTAGAACAGCTGAGTTGACCAGCCAACAGATTTCAGAAAGAACAAGAAAGAGTACCATGTTCAGCAGTAAGTATCAGAGGCTGAAAACATGCTAGGCCTAGATATGATCACATGGAGGCTAGAAGATTCCAGGACAAGCCCTAGGTGAGAAGACAGAGACTTGGGGAACAGTAAGTCTGGAGATGACAATTACGTCAGGCAAATAAAAGTTACTTTAATAAGTACTGGCTCACAGGTTGTAACAATGTACCACAGCAATGCAACATGCTATGGAGGGAGACTACCAGACAAGGAGGAAGCCTATGGCAATGACATAATTTCTGTGAAATTTTTCTAGAAAACAAATAACTCTTTTAAAAAATTGATTAATTTTTAAAATCTCTGAAAAAGGCAGTGCTCTAATGTTGAATCTCAGAGAAAAACCATTTATCAAGACGAATGGTGTCTATGTGTAATTTCCCAGCAGTGGGTTTCACTAAATAGCCATAAGCTGTTTTCTCAGACTTAAGTAAATAAATAAGTTGACTTTGGGCTGTGGCCTGTGATTCATCCTGTCCTATTTTCCTGGGATGAAAAATCTCCCTGCCAGCTCCTTCTCTGTGTTGTTTCTACGTCTCTGCATCCCCAGAGTCCTCTGAATGAGGTGTTTTCAAGCTTTTTCTATCTGGCATTCATCCCTCGACTATCCTTGTCTTGTTAGTTCATTGATGAGCTGCTTTTCTCCTGAAAAACCCAGCTCCCACTCTCTTGGGCCCTGGGTGTCCCTGTGTATTCCTAGGATATCCCTAAATTTCATGCTCCATATCTTCCTTGCTGTCTTGCTACTCTAGCTCCCAGAAATTATTTCTCCTTTCAAATCCTCTCCTAAATCCTTCCTCTGTTTTATGGACTCTCAAATAAGTCAGGTCATTGAGCAAAGATCAGACATCTAATTTGAGATATTACTAACAAACAAAGAATATAGGCCCGAAAATTACTGCAGGATTAAGTAATTCTTGTTTTAATATTATTGTTATTTATTACATTTTACTTGTATGTGTGTGTGCGTGCGTGTATGTGTGTGTGTTTGGATGATCTCTAGGAACTGCACCGCCCCCCCAGGAAAGGCTGACTATTTCTAAAGATATAAAAATATCACACGTAGTTTCTTTATCATTTAAAAAAATCTCCATGTGGTGGTGGTACACACCTTTAATCCTAGCACTCTGGAGGCAGAGGCAGAGGCAGGTAGATTTCTGTGAGTTTGTGGACATTTTAAAAGCTCTTAATCTAAATGATTAATCTTATTTTCAAACTTTTTGTCTAAACTTAAACTCGTAGTTAAAATGTAGGAGCCTCCTCTTGTCTGAATACAATGTAGCTGTCTGTGACTGTGCTAGCTTTACATGAGCATTTGTGACTCTGAAGTGATTTCATTTCATTAGCAATGAGTAAGAATATGTAGTGTTCATCTGTGTTAGCATTTGTATTTTCTGCTCTGAATAGCCCCTTTCATTCCCTCATCCTCACTTCAACAGATCCTGATCTGTCTATGTGTGCTTTATAATCAAGGATATTAACCTTCATGCTATCTTAACAAGCATTTTTCTCAATATAGCATTTATCTTCCCACTGGGGTTATGATATCTGGACACAAATGAGGAAAGAGCCATATTCATTTATTAGGGTAAAGTCAGAGATTCACTGATGACTCTCTCTAAAAATTATACATGAAGGCAGGTGTAGTGTACACACCTGTGATCCCAGGAAGAAAAGTGAGGAAAGAGATGTTGTGGGGAAAAACAAAAAGCAAATTATGTGTGCATGAAAACACATTTGCAAAATTTTTAAAGAGCTCATGGGTCATTTAAATTCCATCTCTGACTCTTACCAGTTATATTACGTGTTAATTGCTATTTCCTCTGAGCTCTAGCTATCTCACAATCCTGTCAGGATGATTAGATATTCATTGCAACTACTTACCAACTTTTTTTCTTTTCAGACAGTGTCACAGTTGTATAGCCTTGGCTGTCCTGTCTCTATATAGATAAGTTGATATCAAACTCACAGAGATCTGCTTGCCTCTGCCTCCCAAGTGCTAGGACTAAAGTTATGACCTACTGTGGCTACTTACCAATGTTAATGTATGAAAGCACACAATGTGTGCTGTGGCATACTATATTTAGGATGGGCAGCATACAATGGTAGAAAAAAAATGGTTTGGGTCAGGATCCCCAACAGCTTGTCCTAACCCTCTCATAGCTAAATGAGACAATAAGAACTACTTAGTTTGCCTCTAGCTGTTCATCTATAAAGCATACCTGTGTGTATGTTTTTATCTGCATACATGTGTATGTGTATGTGTGTATTGAAATGGGAAGAATTAGCATTCTCTAAAGCCCTGTCTATATCTAAAATATACATAGATTATATAACAAAACAATGTTCCACTATCCAACACTTTTATTTTGGAGTCATTAAAAAACCATCCTGCAGAAAAGACAGACCAAGGCCAAACAGCACAGCTGTTCTGTACAGCTCCCTTAGTTACAAGAAGCTATACCACCATTTAATGATGTCATTAAAAATACATTGTCACCATAGTAACCACAACACTATAGATACCAAATCTCTCCCTGCACCACACAGACTGCATGGCTTACCTTTGCACATTTCCTTTCTTTTTCATCATGCACACTGCTTTTCCCCACAACTTTTCTGTAATGAAAAAAAAATCATCAAGAATCTCCTTTTAAAAAGTAAAGAAACTGTCTGATACCTGGAAATGTGCATCCTCGGCGGTCAACAATGCCGCTCTTTACAGACTGAGAAGCAGAAATGATCCCACTGAAAACAGAATTGCTGTCATTCTGCCATGACCTTTTTCAGACCTTTCTCCCTTCCTGGTATTTTCTCTCCCAGGTGGCCCTTTGGCTCTGTTGTATCACTCACCCACTTATGACATCCAAGCTATTTTACATATTCTGTATCTTTCTTTGAGAAATAAATTCAAAGGACTATTTGCACTTCAGGTGGGGGATCTTGGAGGCTATACATTTTACAAGACTTGAAAATGCCTGTGTTCTAGGTCATGGTGTGGGAAACAGGATTAGCAAATAGGAGCAATTTGGAGTACAGCAGCTCAGCCCCAGACCCTCCTTGCTCACTTCAGACAAACTTTCCTCAACACAATCTACTTTGGAGGTCCCTCTGTTCTCCATTATGCAGGGTTTGCTAGGTGTGTACTAAATTTGTCCTGGTCATAGAAGATATACCAGCCAATGATTAAAAAACAAAATAATTAAAACACATCCCCTTGTCTAGTTCAAGGTGGAACAAGAACAAGAACAACAAAAGGTATGGAAGGAAGAAGAAATTCTCACAGTAACCAACCTGTCTCCTGAGGATTGAAAAGAGCTTTCCATGCCCAGGAGCCTCATTGTACCAAGATCTGAGACAGTGAAGATTTTCACATACTTTTGGAACAACAAAAAGCCTGAAGTAGAAAAGTGTTCAGAACAAGATCAGAGAAGGAAGTATGTATGGGCTAGTTCAAGTAAGATCTTGAAGAGAAAAATGGGGAATCTGGATTTCATTTTCAAATCTTATAAGAAAGTTACAAGCCAAAGTATAAACTGTATTCCTTAAGATGCACTCTTTAAAGAGCTGCCATGGCTGCTACATAGTGAATCACTATAGAGAGAAGAAGGAGGGAGATGGTGAAGTCGGCTACAGGGATGATTGAGTTGCATCAGGAAGAGTGGTCACTTGGGTGTTGGAAGCGTCTTCACTATTGCAAAGAGCCTTTTGCTGGGATATTTAAAAGTTTTATTTGCTTTTATAGCTCTCCAAAACACCATCATGGCTGCTGTTATTATACCCAGTTCTGACAATGGATGAAAGGAATCCAGTCCTTCCTCTGCTACTCAGGGCTTCTGGGTCTGGCTCTGCTTTAGCCAAATATTCAAGTGAAGCACAAATTGTGAAGTATCCCAGAACTTTTAACAAGCCACAGGGAAAGCAATAAATACGATATTACACAACAGGGTTAGGGCAGGAGCAGAAACCCAGCATTCTCTCCTCCCACTTACGGTTTCGCCTGCTAGCCCAGAGTTCCAGGATTCCAGATTTGTTCTGTTTTGTCTCTCAAAACTTCTTCCAAAAGTACTGATCTATGCAGCAGTCATCCAGGAAGAATGCAACAAACAAGTGAGGGAAATAATTAGTGGCTAATTAACCTTAAGAGGTTGTAAGAAACCTTAGCAGAAGTTTGCCTGAATATTTTGTGCTAATTGAACCTGTCCCTCGTTAGTGTCTGTGTTGTATGCTACTTCTGTGATGAATCATTGGTAAGTAGACTATGGAATGTTAGGGTAAGACACCAGTAGAAACAGACAGTTTATTCTAATCTAACTCTCTAATTGTATAAGCTACATATTTAGGTAATTTCCCCCTCTCCCCATATAACTTACCAGTATCTGATACAAAGGAAAACACTTGGGCTACCTTTCCTCACAAGGCTAACTGGGGTGCACTTGCCTGACCATTGTCTCCAAACTCCTAGTCTCCTCATGTCAGCATGCTCCACACACACACCTTGGGGGCTCTCATTCTTGCAGTCTGTGATTGTCTATTATGACCACTCCCCTGCATGGGTGCTCAATTATCTTGATCTATTATACTCTACAGCCTCTTTTGTGAGTAAACCCAACCTTCTATCTCTGCCACACCTCTACTCTAATTATGAATGAGGAAAAGCACATGATTGACAGGCTCCATTAAGTGTGAAAACACCAACTTCCAAGACCTCTGGTTCTTTCCTGTAATACTAGTAAATTACTTTCCCACTCTTGAATGGCCTTCACCTTTAACATCTACCTCTGAGGGTTCATAGCACCATAGCATCCTCACACTAAGGAAATGAAAGCCACCTGAAGAAAATTGCAGAATTTCCCACCAAATCCCCCCTTTCCCCTCCCAAAATATCTATAACACATGACCATGGCAAATTCTCTATTTAGACTTATTGAAAGTGGATTCTGGGAGCCACAAAGCCCTCCCAGTCTCAGCCTCATGGATGTTTATGTCAAGTACCCTCCAAAATCCACTGTCTTGAGTCAGGCTGGCCCTTGCCTCTGTAACAAAGAGAAAAGAAGCAGGATGTCCTTGAGAACAACCAGAAGATAAACCATCTTTAACAGACATCACTATAGTTTTTCCCATGACATAAAAATGCCTGTGTGGGAACAGAAAGCACAAAACTCTCGACCGGGAAATCAAGCTGACTGCCTCAATGCAGCTTCCCTGGTTAATTTCTGATGGATGTTATACATGTTGGTGGTGTCATCTCTGTTTGCTCTCTCAGCCAGGCCATCTCATCCCTTGGTTCATGGTTTAACAATGTTGGGACCCATCTGCTGCGTCCACCTACCTGCTACTTGCTAACTTTATCTTTTACATTTGTTTGCTGCATGCTTAACACATTTATCTGGAACTGTTCGCAGATAACCTTACTTAGATCATTGTCTAGGTCACACAAAGCAATGCCATGTTACTTATTCACTTCCCTGCTATGAAAAAGTTCCCTCCATGTGTTCCTTTTTTGGACTAGACTTCTCCAGCATTTTTTTCCTATCATGGAGTACGGTTCTTACATAGGCTCCTTATTCCCTAGTACCTATCTTCTCTTTCTAGTTGATGTAAGTAGCAGAGAAATTTTGCTCATGATACTGGGACCTGTGCTGGTTTCAGTGGGCAGTTTTTCAAGATGCTCCCCCCTTTCTCTCTCTCTCTCTCT
>NW_022196896.1:136186915-136189190 GCF_008632895.1 Mastomys coucha | reverse complement strand
CTCTCTCTCTCTCTCTCTCTCTCTCTCTCTCTCTTCCATGAGGTCACTCTTGTGGGTACTGCCATCTGACAGTTCATTCAGCTTCACTTGTGATAACCAAAGTTACAAGCTAGAGTAACTCTGTCCTCTTCTGTACAAGGATTTCTGACTGGGAAGATCCAATGCTAATCATAGTAGAAGACCATTCCAACTGGAACTGAGCAGAAACTATAAGATCTGTGGAGACATTGTAGAGAAACAGCATAGTCACTTTCAATGCAAGACATAAAGCCAGCTCAGATTTAGGAGAAGATTTATGGAAAAGAGACTCCAAATCTTCTTGGGGGAGACTGCAAAGAGATTGGGGCCATGCTGTGCATGCTTAAAATCTACAATATCATGTAATAAGTTCACATATTTAGTCAGATGGCTTGCAGAACAAGTGAGCATATCCATTATCTTGCTTTGTTACCTGAGCTGTCTTTGATATGACAACAATCAAGAGAAATGGAGAAAAAGCAATGCCCCATAAATCCAAAGAAGCCTACTTACACTCTACACCCATTTCTTTATGATGCTCATGTGTCCACACTGAATGTTCTGAGGCAGAGCTGGGCCTCTTGCTGTATTGTCTATTCCAGCCAGCTCTCTTCAGAGTCCTCCTCAAGTAACACTGGAAATCATCTAAGAAAGTCTCCTTCTCCCTAGCCTCCAACATCTCAAGCACACCTCAACTTTGACAGCAAAGTCACTCCTGAGAATATCTGTGGAGGGTGAGGAAAAGGGAAGAGAAGGAGGAAAGACTGAGCACGTGCAAGAAAGACATTCAGAGCAAGATCACAAGTCATTTCAAACGCTCATTCAACTAAACCATAAAGTATGTGGAAGTGGCAGGGTTTCAAAAATTCTCCAATGAATATAAAAGAGGATTTAGATTATATTAGTCAGCTTTGGAAGTAAGTGGGAGAATCTGACAGGAGGTGTGTCTAGGTTTGCCTAGGAAATTGGGTAGAAAAAGAAAGTAATAGATACAAATTAGCTATTTAGAAGAAAGGGTGCTGAGATAGGGCCTTGAAAATGTCAGAAGGCAGCTTAGCTAATGAGGGGAAAGATCTAAAATACTGTACATATTCTAATGTGGAGAAAATTGTCTTCTCTTACCAGTTTGCTCAAAAAATGTCTTTGTAGAGAAAGCATTGCCTTCAAGATTCCATTGTAAACTCGTTAGCAGTAGGAACAGATTAACTGGTCTTAGGCTTGTTTGAGGAAGAGGGAACATCCTCTGCACTCAGCATATTTTTTAAAAAAAGAAAAGAAAGAAAGAAAAATGTTTCCTATGAACAGTATAAAACTCAGATTGCCCAAGCAGAGGAGACTTGATGTAGCTAAGGAAGACACTGGGCTCCTAAGGAAGGGGAAACAGTGGTTAAAAAAAAAAACTGCATATTGGGCTGAAGAGACGGCTCAGCAGTTAAGAGCACCGACTGCTCTTCCAGAGTTCCTGAGTTCAATCCCCAGCAACCACATGGTGGCTCACAACCATCTGTAATGGGATCCAATGCCCTCTTCTGGTTTTGTCTGAAGAGAGCTACAGTGTACTTATATACATTAAATAAATAAATAAATAAATCTTTAAAAAAAAAAGAAAATATAGGAATCTCTCCGAGGACAACCCCATGCATTCATGTACACATACATTTATACACACATGTCCTTCATTTGTTGTCCATTTCCTCAGTCTCTGTTCCACTTTTATCTCTGTATATCTTATAGGAAGGACAATTTTTGGATCAAAGATTTTATGGGTGGGTTGGTATCCACCTCCCTCCACTGGAAGTCCTGCCTGGCTACAGGAGATGGCCACTTTAGTCTCTATATCCCTAGCTACTAGGAGTCTCAGCTAGGGTCACTCCTATAGACTTCCAGGAGCCTCCCCCATCCCAGGTCTTTGGCTCTTCCCAGAGATGCCCCCCACTAATTTCTGTTCTGTCTAAGCCTTTGCCCAACCCCCTCTTCCCACACCTGATCCCCACACCCATTCCCCTTCCTATTCTGTCTCCTATTCATCTCCTTCCCTCCATCTACCTCTGGTGTCTATCTTTTGTCCCATTCTGAGTGAGATTTCAAGCATCCTCTCTTGGGTCCACCCTGTTATTTAGCTTCTTTAGATCTGTGGACTATAGCATGATTATCCTGTACTTTATGGATAATATCCACTTGTAAGTGAGTACATACCATGTGTGTCTTTCTGGATCTGGGTTGCCTCACTCAGAATGATATTTTCTAACTTTATCCA
>NW_022196896.1:136184072-136186482 GCF_008632895.1 Mastomys coucha | reverse complement strand
AATAATGCAAATATATCCACATTTATCACCCTGGTCAAAACCCAAGTCCAAGTGGATCAAGTACCTCAACATAAAACTGGACACACTAAATCTAATAGAACAGAAAGTGTAGGAACTGCCTTGAACACATTGACACAGGAGACCAAAGAACATCAATAGCTCAGGAACTAGAATTGACAATTAATAAATGGAACATTATGAAGCTGAAAAGCTTCTGTGAGGCAAAGGACACCATCAATAGGACAAAACAGCAACCTATAGAATAGGAAAAGCTCTTCACTAACCCTATATCTGACAGAGGGCTAATATCCAAAGTATATAAAGAACTCAAGAAATTAAACATCAACAACTCAAATAACCCAATTTAAAAATGAGGTGCAGAACTAAACAAGGAATTCGCATCAGAAGAATCTCTAATGGCTGAGAAGCACCTAAAAAAATGTTCTATGTCCTTAGTCATCAGGGACATACAAATCAAAACAACTCTGAGATTCCATCCTACACCCATCAAAATGACTAAAATAAAAAACTCAAGTGGCTGCTCACGCCAGTGAGGATGTGCAGCAAGGGGGAGTATTCCTCCATTGCTAGTGGGAATGCAAATTTGTACAACCACTTTGGAAATCAATCTGGCAGTTTCCTCAGAAAATTGGCAATAGTTCTACCTCAAGACATAGCTATACCACTCCTGGGCATATACCCAAAATATGCTCCACCATATATTTTCTTATGAAGCCTTAATTATATGAATGTATACATATATTTACTTCATAAATATATGTTTGTTAATACCCATATATGCTCAAAGAAAATATTTTGGAGAAATTTATTGGCATCCGAATGAATCCTAAAATCTTCTGTTATATAGTTAAAGCAAATGCAATTAAAATTTTGCCGAATTAGTAAATTTCTGACCTACATGGTACAAAATCATTTTAGTATTTTTCTAAGTTTATCTACTAAACCAAAGCATTTCATGTTTACTTTTATATTAAGAGAGAAACCAGTTAGTTCTGGAAATCTGCTAAATATTAAAAAGAAGCAAAACCAACCAATATCTGTCTATAAATGATGGTGGTTACATGTAACAACTGCCACTAAAAGATATCCCTCCAGCTACAGGCTTTGTGTCCTCCATAACCCAGGATGCATTTCCACACACCATACTGTCTAGGAAGAAAGGAACCACCTATGTCTTACAGCCTCTTGGTCTTTCTGCTTAGACTAGGAAGGGCTGTAACCATGGGTGGCACTTGTCATTGCTGGAAAAGTAGCAAGGAAGACAGGTGTTACCTTGATATTACCTTTTTTCAACTCTCCATGTTGGAAGCAGTTAGGAATTCTTCTTGTTCTAGCTTTGTTGGCTCTCAGTTCACAGAACAGCAAAAGAAAACCAAAGTGAAAATAAAATTGTACTGTGAAAAGGAAAGAAAGACTGTTTAGATACATTTCAAACTGGGTTGGCTGCACAGACTCATCTTATCACCGTCACATGAGCCTGTCATCCTTTCCCTGACATCTGTCCAAATGGTAGCTCTCGAGAAGCTCCAAACACAACACATATCAGTCTGGATTTGACTTAGACACAGATTTTCAAGACAATGTCTACTAAATGTGGCAAAGTATGGTTGGGCTGATGTCTCTGAGAGATACACTGTTCTGTTAAAAATCTTCCAAATTCTACACAACTTGGGAAAATTACTTTGCATCTAATTTCTCAGTGTTTTGATGATGAAGCTGCTCGAGGATTATAATCTGTGCTTTTTGTATTTTTCCATTGGGGTTGTTTGCTTGAGTTTCCTTTAGAGATTCTACTATATGCCTCTGAGGTTAGCAGGGATTCAGCAGCATGTTTATGCACAAACCACCCAAGAGGGAGAAAGCAGAAGCCTCCAACTTCCCCTTCATCACAGCTCGCGTTGATTTACCTAGTGGGGTACCTTGGCTGTTCCTCACACCCATTATTTCTGAGAACAGTTAAGCTAGAAAAGCTTCCAGAACCTAAATTTTCAAATAAAAAGGAGAAGCATTTGGAAGCAGTGCTTTGATTGCAAATCCCTGTCAGTGGCTGAGGGAAACATAAAAACTTCTGGATTCATTTTATAAATTGCATTTTTCAAAAGGTTTTGGGACCTTCTCTTTAAAAAGGAAGTGTGTTCTATGCTATGTATAGTTAAGGCTTTATACTGTTCATGAAAATAGTTTATTTCTTTCCTTGAAGTTCTTGTTGCTCTTTTTAACCTCCACTTTCTAAAAACACCAGACCAACTGTTAATGTTGACTATGCTACCTCAAAAAAATCAAAACTTGATTCACAACTATGTACTATGTCGTTTAACACAGAACATTCCAACCAACACATAAAGCACACACATGCTTCTCAGAAGCACATAGAACCTTCTCCAAAATT
>NW_022196896.1:136126928-136184062 GCF_008632895.1 Mastomys coucha | reverse complement strand
ATTCCTTGCATCTTATCAGATGATAACATAAAACATTAAAAATCAACAGCAAAAGAGATTATTGAAATAGAAAGATGAGTGGAGACAGGACAACACACTTTTGAATGAACAGTGTGTCACTTAAAAACACCATGGAGAAAATTCAAAAATTCGTAGAGTCAAGTGAAAATGAGACTAAATCTACCAGAACCTCAGGGATACAGTCAAGATAGCCGAAAGAGTAAAGTTTCTATCAAGTGCTCATATTAACAAAGAGAGATTTCAAGTAAACAACCTAATAAGGCACCTCATAGCTCTAGCAGATGACAAGAAGTAACAGGCAAAGGTAGAAATTAATGAAACAGAAACTAAAAGAAAAGTATATAGAATCAAACACAGATTAGATACTTTGAAAAAAATTAACAATATTGACAAATCTTTACCTCCCCAAAGAAAAAGACCCAAATAAAATATAATATAAAACAAATAAAAAATATAAAGATAAAAGGGGGTATTAGTATAATGAGTGCCAATGAAATCCAGAACATTATAAGGGAACATTTTAAAAGCTTATATTTCATAAAAGTTGGAAAACCTAGAAAAAATGGGTGAGTTTCTAAATACCTGTGACCTACCAAAATTAAAGGCAGCAAAAATAAATAACTTATACAGACTCATTAGAAGCAATGATGTTTGAGTCTACAGGGACAGGGACCAGTGAGATGGCTCAGGAGGTAAAGGTCACATATGTCTAATGACCTGAGTTCAATCCCTGGAACCCACCTTAAGCAGGAAGGAAGGACCCAATCTGATGGAGTTGTCTTTTAATCTCCACATGTATCATGGCATGTACACATTCACACACTAAAAACAACAACAAAAACAAAAACCAAACCAAACCAAACAAACAAACAAACAAAAAAGCCTGAATCCAGTCAGCAAGATCTATCAACATGACTAAACAGAGTTGTGTGTTAAAATGTTGTGAGAACATTCCTTGTACCTAGCAGTAGACATATCTGAAGTTTGTAATCAACACAAAGGACTCAAAGCAGAAAAACAAATTGTATCACTGGTTATCATGAGCTCTGTTCTCTTTTTTCACGCTCCAAGACTTAGGTATAGTGTGAAGAATTAAGACATTCACCCCAGACTCAGGACTAGCTCCACCACTGACAACCAGCAGAACCATCACATTGACTACTTTGCCAGATATTTCCCTTCATCTTTGAAATGGAGTGTAGCACCTAGCACAGAAGGTACTACACTGGTTCAGTCAGTATAGCGGCACCCATTGTGCCTTACCCCACATTCTTTTGGAACATTTTGGATTTTTTGCTCTGGCCATTACATAATAACCAACTTCCTACAATAGAATCTGATAGCCCAGTCCATAAGTTGGAAAATCTAGTGAAAATAAAAAGCCAAAGTCTCTGGTAATAAAGTCATTCAAAATTTCAAGACACGGAGCCTTGTGAGGTTGCACAGGTTGTGTGTCTGACACCAGCTCCTCCCCTTTGCTATGCCGAAACCATCTATCCATTTCTGTTTCAGGGTTTCTTTGGGAACATGAGTGGTTACAACCTACAGGTCAAGGCTGATGCAATGCAATGGAGCTGTCCACAGCTACAAGAAGCCTGCTGATGTCAGGAGTCAATTTCCCTTCTCTCTCTGACCCACACACAGGTTTTGGTCTCGAGCTTAGATAGACATACTTGGCAAACTATCATATGTGGTACTTCTCATCAGTTTCAACATGATCTTTGGCCCCTTCTGTATTGCCAGAGCCAGTGACAAGAGAAGAGAAGTGGAGATCAAATTCTCACCATAAGAGTGAAGAGGAAAACAAAATGTTCATCCTCTCTTCAGGTGTACACACCCTTTGCTTCAAAGTAACACACTCATTTTGTCTTTACACTCTCTGATAGAGATTCCAGACATTCTATTCATTGAAGTTCTGTTCTCTCTGACATCCAGTTGGCCTTGATCCTATAATAATCTCACTGGAAAAGAAAGCATGATCATGACTCAGGCTCTGAATAGGGCAGGAGAGCAAGATTCATGATCTTACCAATAACACAGTAAACTAATTTAAAGGAAGTAAAGTACTCTCAAGACATCACTTTAAAAGAATAAAGGACAATTGGATCCTTGACCAGCTGAGAACCTCATTCTGAGAGCTATTAAAAATTTATAAATCCTACTTGCTTTATATCCTGTGTTACAGGATTGTACTTTTCTTTCTCAAAATAGAATCCTTTATCTTATGTCTTTAATTCATCAACACCGTTATCCAACGACATATCTCAGAAACAATATTAAAGCAGGAAAACTACATCAAACTCATTTACTAGTTCAGATCCTGCTAGCTGCTGGGTGTCTACCCTCAGACATGCTTCATTAAAAGCTCAGTTCAGAGAGTCTAACCTGAGTCCCTACTAGATCATTAGGTTTGTCTGTGCCACAAGTCATCGGCCACTTTAGGCTTGGGCAATTGAACACAAGTCTTGCCCCTGATGAAAACTGACTTTTGATCCCTTAGCAGCTTTAGCTGGAGCAGAGGCTTTGTGAGCTCTTCCAAGATCTTCGCTGGACTGTTGACTGGTGTGGCCTTGTATGTGTCTTGTGAAGGCAATCCTACTGTTTGAGAATTCATGGCTACAGCACCCCGTCATATCTAGAAGACATTACACATTTTTAACATATAAAAATGGATTATTTACTTTTGCCCAACTATAACATACATGTGATAGAATCTTACACAAAATAAGAGAGATACGTGCTAAAGCAACACTAACTATCAGTTTATACATTAGCTGGACAATAATCAAGAAGTTAGGGAATACTCTGTAAGTATATGTAGAAATATGCAACTAATTAAATCTTCCTGCACTAAAATTTTGCAATAATATATATCATATAATCTACCTTTAAACATAAAGTTTCTTGTCTGGGAATTTATCTTTTATATACATTCAAACAACTACTCTGTGTTAAATGTATATTTACTACAGCACTATTTGACTTAGCAAAAGTTTGAAAACAACCTACTTGTCAATAGGTGACTGACTAAATCAATTCTAATATATCTATCTAATGAAATATTCTGTAGCCATAAAATTTGGCAAGTTTTTTGTAACAATATGTAATAGAAGTTAAGTGTTTTTAAACCACAAGATGTTTTAAGGGGTAGGTATTTTATCACCTACCTGAAAATGAATATAGCCACACGTATATTTGTTTGTACATGATTAGATAATTCTGGAAGCATATTATCAAAGCTAATAGCAAAGTTTGTTTCTGAGGAGGAAGGCTAGATGTTCTAAAACAAAACAGAATGTAGATTTTCACTACATGCTTTTTGTAGCTTTTGAAGCATGTGAATTCAATGCTCTAATTCAAAATAAAAACAGGAGGTGCTGGAGAGACAGCTCAGCAGTTAAGAGCACTGACTGCTCTTCCAAAGGTCCTAAGTTCAATTCTCAGCAACCATCTGTAATGGGACCCAATGCCCTCTTCTTATGTGTCTGAAGACAGTGATAGTGTACTCATATAAATTAAATAAATAAATCTTTTTAAAAAAATAAAACAGGACTGAGGAGATGACTCAGTGTACAAGAGCACTTTCTGTGGAGGCAGGAAGACCAGAGTTCAAATCCCCACTCCTGGCCTCTATGCACACATATGCCCATATATACAACACATACATACAAAAATAACCACTCATGCACACACATTTTTTAAAGACAGAGTCACACTATATAGTCCTAGCTGGTCTCAAATTCAAAAATATACCTGTTTCTGTCTCCTTAGTGCTAAGGTTAAAGGCATGCACCACAATGCCCATGAATTTTTTTTCTTATTTTAATAAGGAAGAAGGGTTAGCAAATCTTAATGTCTTACTTTTAGATTGAGGGGTATGTAAAACAATTATGATTTGTTTGCATTTTGCATATAAATCTGAAGAGAATAAAGGCTGAAAGGGCCAGATAAAGTTTTAGGCAACATGGCATCAGGGAGGAATCTGGAATCATGTAAAATGGGCATCATAAGTTCCTGAGGAACCATGAGAAAACAATAAATGTGACTGGTAAGTAAATTGTTATCTAAACAGCTCTAGCAAGAAGGCACTTCTGTGTGGTTCTCTTTAAAATGTCCTTGGGACTGAGGGCACATTTGCCAGTAACTCTTCGAATATTCTTTCCTCTCCTAGTTTCTTCCATCCTCCATCCCTGACTTTTGAGCTTGGCCCTGTCAAAGCTCAGTGGTGACCTTGGTCCATACAGTTGTCTTTACAATCATGTAGCAAAAGCCTGAGCTCCAAGACAGTCTACTTTCCTTCACAAACACACAACATTAGTGTGGTTTTTGTAAAACTAGACATAAACACGCATGATGCTGTGATCACATGCCAAGCAAAGAAATTACTGCAATTCTCAACCTGGGGATTCCTGAAGACAATTAGTTCTCTTACTACACTTAAGCAGCGTCAAAGACCCCAAGGCCTATTTAGCTCACCCACTCTCAATGCAGAGAAAAATCTGCCTCATTCATAAAAAAGTATCTGGGAATGGGGCTGGAGAGATGGCTCAGTTGTTAAGAGCACTGGAGGCTCTTCCAGGGGACCTGGGTTCAACTCTCAGCACCCACCTGGAAGTTCACAGATGCCTGTCCCAGGAGACTGCAGCTCCAGAGGTTCTGATGTACTCTTCTGGTCTCCATGGGCACTACATGTATGTGATACACTAATATACATGCAGGTAAAATACACATAAATGCAACATAAAAATAAAGGCTTAAAATTTTTTAAAGAATAAAGGTAAAAAATATGTTGTGTTTTATCTTTGTATGTAAATGTTTGTGGTACTCACGTAAACTTTTTCAGGAGGTACTGTTCATTCATCTTAAGACTACTTGTATGTAATGAAAATGGCCAAGAATATAATTTTTGTAAATAATACTAGGATGTAGACACTAGAAATTTGAACCCAACAACTCACAACAGTCAGCATTCATTTATAATTATAAAGCAGAGGCATTTGTAATTAGGAATTGAGGCATTGTGACTCACGCCTTTAATTCCAGCACTTGGGAGGCAGAGGCAGGCGGATTTCTGAGTTCGAGGCCAGCCTGGTCTACAGAGTGAGTTCCAGGACAGCCAGGGCTATACAGAGAAACCCTGTCTCGAAAAACCAAAACAAACAAACAAACAAATAAATAAAGCAGAGTTTCGGTGACAGAATAGAGCAGAAATAATGCTTTAGGTATTTAAGATTAAAAATTGCAATATCTATTCTCCTTGAATTTGGCAGAACTGCATTGATTTCACATGTAAATAAGCATGATAAAGGCTTTTGCATGCTTGTTAAGTAGGCAGTATGAAGCCCAACCAAAGCAATTACAACTATACTGATATGGAAATCTAGTCAGATAATTTTCAATTATGAAAACCCAATTTTGGTTTATCTTAACACTTAAAAAACATAAATAATAGTTCTAATTTGTAACCTGGTTCTGAAATGTTTTGCTCTAATTCCATCATTTGTAGTATAATAATATTTATTCTTACTCCATGGGTCTTTTTGAAGATCAGATGATAAAATGCACTGAGGCAAATTTTATGAACTACAATCAAATGTATACATTTTTCAAATGTTCCTTCTTGGATGACCTTTCTCCAATAGTCATGCAGCCTTGAGCAGCCATGGCCAAAACTGTTGAACTGTAAAAGACCTCAAAGTACCCTCCTAATAAGACCAGGGAATTGGGCAAACCTAAGCTTTTACTCTAATAATCAAAATTAAAGCTATCAAAAAACACGGTTTAGAAATTGATATATTTCAGATCTGCTGATAAGTCTATACAGTGTGCCTTTGTTTAATCAACACAAACAAATTTCCTAGGAAAAAGAGGTTTGTTGGTGCACCCAAATCTCTAGCATCTGACAAGCAACTATTGAAGTAAAATAAGCCAAATTTCACATCCCCCCACCCCCAGGAAATATGCCCCACAGATACTTAATAATATACTCCATTTCTTTTAAATCACTTTATTAGTATACACAAACTCACCTTCAGGATCGGTTTTAGTTACAAGAGTGTCATGCATAAAACATGGGGAGTCCTTTCAACATGTTCATTATCCTGTGTTGCATTGTTCAATTTGCAAGGCAAGTGTACTTCTAGTACATTTGTTAATTCTTAGCCTTAAGATTTCTACAGGTGTTGGTTCAGCTGCAGCCAGAGCAGGTGCTCCTTACTGGGAAGTGGTATAAAGTCTTATGAACACCAAGGCCACCCTAGTCTACGCTGCATCCCTCAGGACTCCGATAACAGAAATAGATTCACATATTTTGATTATTCTAGTGGCTCCCGTTCTTTCTCAAATGAAACCTAACGTGTCTGTGCAGGTGAGGACTGATCTAACACTTCAAAACTTTCTTTTATATCGGGCAGAGAAATGGATTGCCATCTCACTGTGCGTTCTCAAAACTTTGCTAAGGTAGAACAATGTTTAGTTCAATATATTGAGGCTATTTAACCCTTCAAAGGCTCAGCTTCTGCGAATTAAATGATTTCAGGAGAAACATTTTCAAAATCTTTTTTTTTCTTTTAAATCAAAAGCAATTTAAGAAATCCCAAACTACCCAAGGCCAGAGGTACTAAAATGTAATTACTTGATAGATACACTATTGTTTTAGACAGCAGAACAGACGTTACTTCTCAGATGAGAAGCCAAGTAAAATGTCAGTGTGGAAATAAAGAGACAAATGTGTAAATAAAGCTGGAGGACTTCAGAAGACAAAGCAATAGAAAGTTATTAGAATTGGTTAGTGGAATTAAGCATCAAGGGCAACTTAGGTGATTTTTTTATATAGATAATAAAAGTTACATGTCCTGAGGATAGAAAATCTAATTGAATTGGTGTGCAGGTGTCTGAAAGAAAAGCAATTTTGATCAGCCACCCAAGAGTAGATTTGAGCCCCAAACCAAAAAAATAAAAGACTTTCCCATTGAGGAAAAATGTGAGACCAGACATAACCAAGATGTCTTCATTTAAGTCATATGTGATTGGTTGGCACAGTTCATCCACTCTGGAATTCTGATGTACAACTGGACTGTCTTAGCAAGACAAGCATTCTTTTACTTTTTTTTTTTCCCTTTTTTTTTTTTTTTGTCATTGCTGTTGTTTTTGTCCTTGTTTTTGTTCTTGTTGATTTGTTTTGTTTTGTTTTGTTTTGTTTTGAGAAGGGTTTCTCTGTGTAGTCCTGGCTGTCCTGAAACTTTCTCTGTAGACCAGGCTAGCCTCAAACTCAGAGATCTTGACAATTCTGGATCAAAAATTTTGAGATGGGTGGATGGCCCCATCCCTCAACTGGGGGCCATGTCTATCTACTGAAGGTGATCAGGTTCTATCTCCCCACTGATGAGCATTTTGGCTAATGTCATCCCTATTGAGTCCTGGGAGACTTTCACAACCCTGGTGTCTGGGATTTTCTAGCGGTTTACCCTATTCCCCACCCCACATTGCTGCATATTTCTATTCATTCTCCTGGCCCTCTGGGCTTCTCTTCTGTCCACCCCCTATACCTAACCCTGCTCCCTTTTTTCCCTTCTCCTTCCCTCTCCCACCCAGACCCCTCCCTTTCTCTGCCTTCCATGATTATTTTATTCCCCCTTCTAAGTGAGATTGAAGCATAGTGTGAGAAAAGTTAACTGTTTCTCACTTGGATTACACCTCACAAATATTTAGACAACTCAAGTTGTTTCCATACTCTAAGGGAGGCAGGTCAAGTTAGAAAGGGCAACTGGAAATTTCAACAACAACAAAAAAGACCAAAGTGTCATTGGCTTGTCCCTAAGCTCATGAAATCCCAGGGGTAAAAAAGAAACTAGGCATTCACCCGAAACTGAATGTTCCTCCCTTCTACTTCCTGTCTCTCTGTCAAGCCTCCTACTCTCTATAGTATATTCCTATGTTCATTCCCTCTCAACTGGTTATTTACTCTGCCTCTGGACCTATGGTTGACTTTATTTAGTCCTGTTTGCAATAAACAGAAAGCTCTTGGGGGGGGGGGTGGATTATGTACTAGAGCTGAGCCACAACACAACTTAGAAACAGGTTTTTGCAATAAATAACATAATCGGTTCACAGTGTGATCAAATATCCTGCAACATTTCTTCCCTATGTGATCCTACATTAGTAACATTGACAACATCACATATTGCTGAACATAGAAACTCAGGAAGCTCTGAGCAACACCAACACTTGTGCCTTACCCTGGAGAGATTCTCCTTCTTCTGGGAAGTTCCTAGTCAGTCATCTGTCATTCTTTAAGCTCTCCAGAAGACTACATTATATATCCAGAGTTGAGAACTATTTGGTTAAATGGTTAAAACTATAAATAAGATTTCTAAGAATGTGTTCACATTTTGCCTGTGTATGTGCTAATTGATGTTTGACATTCTTTATGCAAACTTCAATATTAACACCTACAGTACCCAAGTTTGTAAAGTCCCAATGAGAGCCATCTGTCAAACTTATATTGTATCATCAGAGCCAAAATCATAAACATTGTGTCAGGAACGATAGATCTTCCATTTTACTGCACCTCCTTGGACAATTAATCAATCTGAAATGACAGAATCTTAATAGAGAAAATGCCTCCATAAGATGGGGCTATAGGCAAGCTATAAGGCATTTCTTAATCAGTGATTGATGAGGAAGAGCCCTGCCCATTGTGGGTGGGGCCATCCCTGGGCTGGTGGTCCTAGGTTCTATAAGAAAGCAAGCTGAGCAAGCCATGAAGAGCAAACCAGTAAGCAGCACCCCTTCATGGCCTCTTCATTAGCTTCTGCCTCAAGGTTCCTGCACTGTTTGAGTTCCTGTCCTGACTCCCTTCAGTGATGAACAGTGATATAGAAGTGCAAGCCAAAGAAACCCTTTCCTCCCCAACCTGCTTTTTGGTCATGGTGTTTTATTGCAGCAAATAAAAACCCTAACTAAGACACACACAAATCAAACACTGAAAATAAATTATAAAGAAATTTATTTTAGGACAATTCATTGGTATACATATACTTTTACTATATAATAAATAGTAAAGAAATTTTATATAATAATGTGGGTTTTTTAGCACAAAGAAATGAATCTTGGGTGAAATTTGATACTGAAGCATACAAAACATCTTCAGTATTTTTCAATGTTGATAAATAATCTGGTTTTATAATTGTTAATATTGAGAATGTCATTTTATATAAATATGTGATATGAAATTGTAAAATACATGTAGGATAACTTTAGAAATTGTTGAAAATTCTGTCCGAGTCTCGTTTAGTGTCTTTTCTCCATAAATCTCAAGTCAGCATCTCAAGCAGTAACTTTTTGTGTGATGTACATGTACATGAGTGTGTGGTTTATGTATGTGTTTGTGTTCATGTTTTCATGCATGTGTTCATGCATGTGCATGTCTGTGACAGTGTTGTATGTAAACCAGAAGTGTTTTCAATGGCTCTCTATCATTTGATGTGTGTGTGAGTGTGTAATGACACAGAGATGTCTTCAGTTGCTCTCCTCTTTATCAGGGTGAGACAAGACCTCTTAAGCAACCTGGAGCTTGATGCTTTGACTAGACTTTCTGGCCAATGAGTACCAGTTCCAGTCTCAGCATCCCTACCCCCAGCACAATGGATGGTTTTAACATGGCTATAAAAAAATGATATTTTAAAAACTTCAGGGAAATGTATGGCTCTTAAAAGTATAATAAGTGAGGGAGTGTGGTTATTTGAATGAGAATTGCCCATGGAGGCTTGTATGTTTGAATGCTTGGTCCAGAGTTTATGGTACTATTTCCACAGAATTAGAGCATATAGATTTGTTGGAAGAGGTATGTCACAAAGGGTATACTTTGAAATTTCAATAGCCAACACATCCAAGTGATAATCTCCGATCATCTATCTATCTACCTACATATCTATCTACACCTCTATCTCTATACCTTACTTACGAATCAAGATGTAATCTGTCAGATACTGCTTCAGTACCATCCCTGCCTGCATGCTGACATGCTCCCCACCATGATATTCATTGTCATATCCCTCTGATAGTGTAAGTCCCCCCAAACTCTTTCTTCTATATGTTGCCTTGATCATAGTGTCTTATCACAACAATAGAAATTCAAATAAGAGGTGACCCAAATTCAAAAGGAGAAAAAAACATGAGTTCTCTCCCATATTTGGATTCTAGCCTGTAATGTGTATGTATATAAAAAGGTGTAAACTAGGGAAAACCCTAAAAACACTAGAAAGGAGATGAAAGAGATAAAGATGAAAGAGATACTAAGAAGAAGAGGGGGCAAAAAGACACATGTCACATGAAGGCAGAAAGGAGACTAGAGAAGAATACAAGGAGAGAAGAGAATAGTCAAGATGAGGGGAGGAAGAATCTACTAAATTACACTTCGTTTGAAAGTGATGACAGTGAGTAGCAAGGATTAAATTTTTACCACTCTCTCCAGCATATATGTCACTTCTTGAGTCCCAAATTGCAAAGAACTATTTCTTAGTATCAAACAGAAACACATTTCTCTAAGGGCTAGTCAAAAGATACACTATTCAAACCCCCAAAAAGTAAAAGTAAAAGGTAATTGACTATAGCTAATTTCAGTTGTCAATTTTACTGCAATCAACTAAAATGCAGCTCACCAAGGACTCCCATTAGGAGCTTTATTGGTCAGACTATGTGAAGTGGGAACAGCTACCTTACATATGGATTGCACCTTCTTGTGATAGCCCAGAAAACAAGAACAGAGAAGGACCTAATCTTTTCTGCTTGCCCTTCACTCTTGCTGGCAAGTTCATTTATCCTGCTGCTATGGCATTCCTTTGCCAGATTTAAGATCAGCTTCTTTGGGCTTCCAACATGTTACCGCCCAGCAGTAACAATAGAGAAGGGTTATTCTGGAAAATGGAGTTGGGAGGAGGTAGGATAGTCATAATTATACCTTACCCACGTGGGAGGCTCTATAAAAATTAGACAGGAGTTCAGCCACCTTGAATTTCACTTCAGCCATCTTGAATTTAATGAATCTCTTTGTTACAAGCCAACAGGTAGAATAGGTGAGGCAAAACCCCTCCCCCAAGTTCATCAGCATTCCTGCCCAATCAGCGGCTTCTTTGGTCTCTGTAGAGGAGGGACTTCCGATGTTACTGGAACCAGGAGCGAGGCGTGACAAATAGCAGGAGGTGGGCAGAGAGGTGTGGTTATGAGAGGCAGCCTTCAAGCCAGGAGGGTTACACCAACATAGACTGAAGAAGACCATCTCTGCAGGAATCCTCCATGCCTTCAGCACCATATTGGGACTATTTAAACATCCAATCTCAGGGACTGAGCAAGTCCAGAGTCTCAGCCTGTGTGAGAAAGCCATTGTTGGAAGATCCAGAGACCATGGTACAAGCTAATCTAATAAATCTCCTTTTAATACATACAAAGACACACACACTCACAAAGTGTATCAGTTCTGTTCATCTAGAAAACCCTCACAAATACTATAATACCTAATACCTTGTATGCTAAGTCTTTAATTTAAATAAAGTATGAGTGCCCATTGACCCTGGGTCCTGTCCATCTGTCCCTGTCTTCCAGTCTTTCTTTTCCATTGTTCATGATTATTCTAAGAAAAGCAGAGATTTTTATTTTCTGTCTTTTTTAAATCTTTCAACAGCTCTGAATACTCCTTGTAGAAAACTCTTTTTCTATTTGGGGAAAAGAACTGGGTTTGAGACCTGACTGCCACTCTGGATAAAACTGAAGACAGGCCTCCCTGTCTCTCTGGACCTTACCAGTGAAAGGATTGAAAAAAAGACCTCTGAATCACAGAATTGTGAGGAAACATCAGACACTGCACATGGCAGCAAGTGATAAACCACAAAGCTTTATTAACATTAAATCATTATACTTGGTGACTAAAGTTTCCATTGACTCCAACACAGACCACCCCTTCCCTATATTAACCTTCAATTTTAATCAAATGTCTCCAATGTAGCATTAATAACACAGACTTACTGAACTCCTATTATGTGTGAAGCACTGTGCTAGAAGCTAAAGATTCCAATGAGAAGGAGCTGAAATTGCCTGAGCTCAGCTGTGCTATTGAACACCACAGAATAGAGCAACCTTGAGATACATTGTACACAGGAATGTCTGACATTCTTATCACTTAAGGCTTTCCTCCTCCTTTATCTCTTTGTATTCTTTTACTTACTAAATTTCATGAATGCCAAGGGAGCAAACATGTTTTCATTTACTGAAATGGCCATGGAACACTATGTGCTCAGACATAAAAATCTTCCTGCTCATCAGTCCATTTAAAGATATAGTATGATATAATGGTAAATTATATTTCTTATTCTTAAATGGAACAGTTGGCAGACTCTCGGACCCTAATTCTTCCATTAACTATGTAGTTCCATCCTTACCAACAAAAGCCTGGCCTAAAGTCCTAAGATCCCTAAGAGCCCCTAATGTGATGGGTAAAGCAGAAAGTGTGTAAAAGCGAAACTTCCTTGCCTAGGCTAGGGTTAGATTCTGTGCATTCTTTGGATTCCATTATATTGTCTGAAGGGCTTTCCAAGGATCTCCTTCACAATTTAAAGGGTAGACAGAGCTGGCCCTTTTTTCCTAGTCATGTTGGAGAAAGATGACAGTGGAAAGAAAGGAAAAGAAACAGAGTGGTACAGGGAACTGTCCTGTATAGATCACCATCTCAGGAGCAATCACATGAAATGGTCACCTCCAATCTCCTTAGTGGCACGGGGAGCCAGCCAATATAGATCACCACCTCAGAAGCCATTGCATGAAATGGTCACTTCCAATCTCTTTATAGCCCTCTGAAACTTGCCCCATTATGCTGGGTTTAGCCTTGTGGCCTAGTTTATGTCTCTGAGGACTACATTGGAGATTGAGTTCCTTTTTTCTGGAAGAATAGAAGTACAAAAGTGAGTTTCCTGAGCCACAGTATAATACTCTCTACCATGAGATTTAAACAAGTCAGGCTGCTTCATTTGACCTCAAGTTTCCTTATTTGTAATATAAAGAGAAGTGGATTGTTAATCAGCTTCCCATTGCTATGAAAATAAAATAACTGAGAAAATCAACTTACACGAGGAAGGATTTTTCATCCATGTTTCAAGGATTTCAGTACATGGTCCCTTAGCCCCATCACTTTGGGCCTGAGATGAAGCCAAGCCAAGATGAATCATGGTGGAAAGCAAACAGTTAACTAAAGATGCTCATATCATGTGAGGGGGAGGAATAAATGATGAGCCTATCAATAACCTTATCTACAAATAAGGCCAAGACTCCTCATAAACCTATCACTTCCCAAAGGTCTAATCCCTAATCACTGCCATATTAAGGAATATGCCTTCAACACATAAGCCTGCTATAACAGTTGAATTGGATAGTCCCAGTATTCCTCCCCATTCTAAAATAATATGTTTTCAAAACATCCTGAATTAAGTTTTACAGTTTCAGTGGCATTAAAAACTGATAAATTGTTTTTTTAATCACTGATAAAAGTTATGTACGGTCAATCTTCTTTTGTCATTATGTTTCAGGAGCCGATTCCCAGCCAGAGCTAGGCTGCAAGCTAAGATCAATGATGTGTGGAGAAAGGTCTTCTCGGTGGGAAGTATGACTATACTTGTACAAAATGGAATGGATATATTCTATGGTTCATTTAAACACTGTTCACAATAATTTATTCCCTCTTCATAAGAGAGTACCATATGACATTTCTTGGCATGCAGGGCATTCTTCCCATTGAATTTGGCTATGTGGCTCATTTAGCCGGTAGTATATGTAAACATATGACCTAGTTTAAATCTGAGTGAAAACACTGATTTTGTTTGATCCAGCCAGGTCTCTTTCTGCTATGACCTTGTTCCACAAGAAGAGCACATCTCATTAGTGGCCATTTCTTCAGCCAGAGTCACAGAATCAAATGACACATGTAGTAGCTGAATTTGACATGCAATCTGAACCAGAACCGTAACTACGAAGTCACAGCCACAAGCATATAAAGTAAGAAATAAATCTTGTTAGTATAAGCCAGAAATACTGAGGTGGCTTACTGTTACTCAATAGCACAGAACAGCACCTGGTACAGCTCCCATAATAAAGCACATTAAAAGTGTGCTTGCCTGGTGACAGGCAGTTGACCTGTTCACCCATTAGCTCTGCTTCTAGCCTCACTTCTCTGCTGCTCTTTACAAAATGTTCCATTAAAAAGATTTTTTGGTTACCCTCTCTACCTTCTTCCTCTTCACTGAGCCTGTAACTCATGCCTGTCAGGCTTTTGTACTGCTCTTATCAAATCCAGCAGTAAGTTCTCATTTGCCAAATATGATGAGCAATCATCTCATTTCACATCCGTGCAGCTTCTTTCTTAATCCTTAAACAGTCTCCCTAGTGAGTCCATAATTGGCCCTGGAATTTGCAACTCTGACCACGCCCTTCCACGTGCTGGGATTTCATGTGTGAAACACCATGCCTGGTTTCAGCATTTTCTTAACATGGCTTCAGAAATTTCATCCTTTTTCTTCTCACATTCACTTTTCTATCTTCCGATTTTCCTCCTGTCTTTCTTTCTACCCTCCTCTTAAGGTGGAAGAATTTATAGCAAGCAGAGATTGGGGTGGGACATGTGAATCATCATAGTACGTCTACTGGCACCCAAGACATGGCATGTGGATGAGGAGAGGCATGTTAGTCAAGCTTTCAGCATACTTAGCAGTGCCCAGGGGTCAGGTGGCTGCAGGAGGTGGGGGTGGAGGGACAGGAAGAGCTTCACAGCAACTGCCTGGATAACTTTGGCAGTCATTCCCCATATTGATAGACTGATTCGATTTCTTCCCAATCAAAACCCAATAGGTTTTTTTTTAATGAAAATTGAAGACCTGATCCCAAAAGTTATGAAAAGTTTAAAGTCTTAGGAGGAAAAGGAAGAAGGGGGTAAGGGAAGGAGAAGGAATAAGAGAAGGAAGAGGAGGAGAAGAAGATCTGGCAAGATGTTATGGTTTTATAAGTAAAGTTACTTGCCACCAAGCCTGCCAATCTCAGTTCAGTTGCTGGAACCCAAGAAGGAGAGAACAAAGTTGGCTTCTAACCTCCAGATGCCCAATGTGGCATGTGTGTAAACAAACATACATACAGATACACAGTAAATAAATAATATAGTTTTTAAAAGAATCATATTTGTGAACCAATTTAACCTGACTTTAAGGCTTACAAAACTACAGTAGTCAAAACTATGAAACTGGCAAAAATGTAATTTGATGAGACAGAACTGAGCACAAATAGACTCAGGTATCTTTTTCAGTAGTTTTGTTTTATTTTGTTTTGTTATCAGAAGAAATGGTTTATCAATAATTAGTGCTATTATCAACTGGTTAACACTTGAAAGAATGAACATGCCCAAGGCCCTGAGTCTCACTGCAGGCACAATAAACAAATAAAAGGAGAGAGGGAACAAGGAAGGAAGGTCTGTTCTTCTAAACCACAAATTATCAAAATGTTCAAAAAAAAAAAAGACAGAAAACTCAATGAACCACTTAACTACTAAATTGAATATGTCATTTAAGAACTTCCAAACACTCCATTGTCCAATCACATATTACCCTAACAAATTCCACCAAATGCTTAAAGGCTTGATCGACACCAGCTTTACAGGTGTTCTCCAAGAAACCAGAACAGAAAGGAATATTTTTCAGCTCATGGTATGAGGCAGTATTATCCCTGCACTAAAAACAGACAGTGAGTGCAGAAATAGAGAACCAAAAGCTTATATGCCTCACAAACCAAGATATAAAAATTGTCAACCAGGAACTGGTTAGATTTGTGAAGATGAGGGCTGCAAAGCCTGATGACCTAAATTTGATCCCCAGGACCCACATGGTAGAAGGGAAGGAAACAGGTTGTCCTCTGACCTCTACATGCACAGTCTGGCATACACACACACACACACACACACACACACACACACACACACACACACTACATAAATAACTAAATAAATACAATTTCTAAAAATCTTCAACAAAGAGGAAACTCTTATATGCTCTTGATGAAGTGTAAGCTGGTACAGCCACTTTGGAAATAAGTCTGGAGGTGTCTTAAAAACTAGAAATAGAAATGCTATATGACCCAGCTGAGTACATAGCATGCCACTACTGAGTGCATAGCAAATAGATTTGTATCCTACTTGTCTTAGAGTTACTACTGCTGTAATGAAACACCATGACCAAAAGCAGCTTGAGGAGGAAAGAGATTATTTCACTTACAGTTCCATATCACCGTTTTTTTTTTAATTGAGACTCCCTCCTTTCAGATAACTCTAGATAACTCTATCTTGTGTCAAGTTGACATAAAACTATCCAGCATACTACTTACTACAGAGGTACTGGCACATGCAGGCTCACCACCGCTCTATTCATAGGAGATGGGAAATAGAGACAACCTAATGCCCATGGACAGATGAATGGATGAGAAAAATGTGGTACTTGTGCACAAAGGATTACCTCTCCATTCACATGAAGAAAAATAAATCATGAAATTTTTAGGTAATGGATAGAACTGGACAAAATTATATTGAGTGTGACAACTCAGACCCAGAAAGGCAAATACTGATACTGTATGTTATCTCTCATATGTGGACCCCAGCTCAAAATCTTTTGTTTTGTGTTTACATGGAGCACAAGGGAAGCCAGGATACTAGAAATGGGCTTTTCGTCAAACCCTGACACTATTACTGATGCCATGTTATGTTTGCAGACAGGAGCCTAGCATGACTGTCCTCTGAGAGGCTCTACCAGCAGCTGAATAAGACAGATGTAGATACAGCCAAGCATTGGACTGAGGTTGGGAACTCCTATGGATGAGTTAGGAGAAGGATTGAAGGAACTGAAGGTGATATCAACCCCATAAGAAGACCAACAGTATCAACTAACCAGACCACTGATAGCTCCCAGGGACTAAGCCACCAACCAAAGAGCATACATAGGCTCTTGACACATATGTAGCACATATGCCTAATACCGTAGAAACTTGATGCCCCAGGGAAGAGGGATGCTGGGTGTGCGGAGGTGAGATGGGAAGGAGCACCCTCTTAGAGGCAAAGGGTTTAGGGGATGGGGTGAGAAACTCTGGGAAAGGGCACTGAGAAGGGGGGCAACATTTGGAATATAAATAAATAAAATAATTTAATATTAATAATAAAGAAAGAAATGGGTCTTTTGAGAAGGAGACATTATTAAAGGAGGAGAACTAATAAATTACAGGTAAAACAAAAGTAGTATGGTGAAGTACTGATGGGAAGGCTTAAACAAGGAGGGTCATGAGAATATAGCAGATACAGGTAATGAAAGAAGGGATTGTCCCTAAGTAAGGAGATATAAAAGCCATATAGAAGCCTACTCTCTCACAAATTTAAAAAATAAGGAGGAAATACTGGGGGCTGGCGGGGGTGGGGGAGGTTAAAGGATTAAGATTAAACAGCAGAGATGATGCAGGGACTGGAAAAGGGAAGTGGTTGGAGGTAAGTTAACCAAAACTAAGGATGTATGAAAAGCGTTATGGAAATCTACCAGCTAATTTCAAAGTGCAACTTTAAGCAAGATAGAGCTCAAGTGGAATTCTTAGAATAGATGGGTTATTGAGTGAAGTATAAGATGCCTTCATATGAGTTATGGGGTCAGAAAGGTCCTAGAGGTCTCCAAAGCACCACAGCCTGTTGCCATTACCCTTAGATACCCACTGTAACTATGCCATAAGTCCCTTTTATTGAAGACATACCACACTCTGCCTGCAAGACATAAAGAAATCAATCTCAAGATGGCAAGGAAACTTCTTGCCTGCTGGCTAGCATCCATGGTGCTAAAAAGTGCAGACATAAGAAGAGGCATCTATACACACTGCAATAATGATCTACCAGGCAAGGTCTTCCCCTGGTGTAAAACTCTTATGGGAGCTGGGCATGGTAGTGCATGCCTTTAATGCCAGCACTTGGGAGGCAGAGACAGGCAGATCTCTAAGTCTGAGGCCAGCCTGGTTTTCAGAGAGAATTCCAGGCCTGCCACGGCTACACAGAGAAGCCCTATTTCAAAAAAATAAAGTGTGTGGGATAACCAACTTCATTTGGATTTGAGACTTGCTGCACAAGAAGGAACTTCATGCCTAGTGCTGTAATCCTGGTCAAAAGCTCTTGAATAGGGAGATCATAGGCCCTAGGAATAGAACTTACTATTGTCATCTTGTTAAATGGTGTTCTAGTTTGCTTTCTATAACAAAAAACAACTTGGGGAAGAAGTATGGTTTATTTGTCTTAAAGATTACAGTCCATCAAGGCAGCAGTAACCTGGAGGCAGGAATTGAAGCAGAGACCACAATCAAACACTAGTTACTGGCTTTCTCTCCCTGGCTTGCTCAGTTAGCTTTCTTAACACAAATAAGGACCACCTGCCCAAGAATGACACTACCCACAGTCGACAGGGCCTTCCTACATTAATCATTTATTAAGACAATGTCCCACAGACATACCCACAGGCCAATCTAATAAAGGCAATTCAATATAGGCTCCCTCTTCCCTGATCTGCCAGGTTGGAAACTAAGATTAGCCATCACACATGGGTATGCTGTCAAACTGACTTCTAAATATTTGCATTTATAGACATAGACCAGGGCTGCTTTCAATTTCGGACAGAGAAGCTTCTTTTTGTTTTGTTTTGTTTTGTTTTGTTGAAACAGGGTTTCTCAGTGTAGCCCTGACTGTCCTGGAACTCACTCTGAAGACCAGGCTGGCCTCGAACTCAGAAATCCACCTGCCTCTGCCTCTCAAGTGCTGGGATTAAAGGTGTGCGCCACCACCGCCTAGCTGAGAAGCTTCTTTTTGCATGAGGCAGCCATCAATGAAGTGGTATGAGGCTGGCCAAAGAGCTGAGAGTAATATATTCAGTACTCTCAGCTCTAAATGGGACATATAAACCAAGCTCCCCACCATCAAGACTCATTGAATATCACAGGAGTCCTGGAAAGAATATTACAGCTGGTGGGTAGGAAGTGCTGTGAAATGAGGTCTTCCGAACATGATGTAGCCCCTGAACTCATGACTCCACGGCAGCTGTAGTTACCTACACAAAACCAGCACAAAATCAAACCAGTTCAACTTCCAGCATAGGTTAGGTATATCTCTAGCTCCACCCCTGACTGAGTAGCTATCAGCAGTTGATAGCTGTTGGGGCGGGGCGGGGGTGGGGGGGGAAACAATCTTTTTTAAGGACATTCATACTGGTAGATTTCCTAAGTTTCAGTGGATGGTCCCATACTCATGAACATATGGACAAGTATGGTTCAGAGCTTCCTCCTGGCTGCCTTTGGAATCCAGTCACCTTCTGCTGCATACAGAACAAGTTGCAGAGCTCACAGCTCCTTTTCCACCACCATGTCTGCCTGCCTGAGCTCTGCTATGCTTCCCATCATGATCATAATGGGCCAAACCTCTGAAACTGTAAGCCATCCCCAATTAAATGTTTCCCTTTATAATAGTTGCCTTGGTCATGGTGTTTCTTCAAGCAATAAAATTCAAACTAAGAGACATGGTTATCCTATACTTTATGGCTAATATCCACTTACAAGTGAGAACATACAATGTATACCCTTTTGGGTCTGAGTTACATTACAGCTGAAAAATATAATATTCCATTGTGTAAATGTACCACATATTCTTTATCCATTTTTCAGCTGAGGAACATCTAGGTTGTTTCTCAAAGGGTGCTATAAACATAGTTGAGCAAGTGTCCTTTTTAGATAGTAAAGCATCTTTTGGGTATATGCCCAGGAGTGGTATAGCTAGGTCTTGAAGTAGATTTTGCCTCATGTCACAGAACAAGGACCACAAGTCCTTTCCTAAGCAACTTGCCTTAAAATAGGCAGGAATTTTCCATTCTTTAGCATTCTTATCTATGATCTCTTTTAGAGGCACACACAAACTGCACTTTTTCAGCACAGACATAACTGCATCTGACATCTATTTAAGCTTTTATATTTTGCTAGCAAATACTTTTTCTATGTACAATAATCAAATATCCTATAATACAGATCCATGGTCTCAGGATGGAATGGGGATAGTTAGGGAAGATGGGTTATGAAGGTCCATGAGAAAATTCAGGTTGTGATGAGTATTATATAACTAAATTAAGTTGTTTATTACCTCTTGTAAAATGGTGACTTCATATAAATACATATAAATTAAAACTCAAAAACTACACTTTTTAAATACTGTAATTTATTATAAATGGGTAATGTAGAAAAACAAGTCCTTAATTCATCAGGAAATTTAATATCATCTTATTAAATTGACAAAATCATGTACATTCATCTTATCTAGCTTTTTCTAAAGTTTACAATCTAGAGGACAATGTATCTTTATAACTCTTCTGAAACATCACGTTCTAGTTGCCTGTTGTCTCTTAACAACATTACAACTGCGAGCCTGAGTTAGGAAATAAAATGAAATTTAATCAAGGTGCCCCTTCATTTCCCCTCTTAGTAATCCCTAAGCTCCCGCCTGACTCCACAGCTCCAGGTTTGACTATGCTGCAGTATGTGACAGTCTGCTAATTTCTTGCACAAGTCATATCCATTCAGATAAGTCCAAGGATATATTAGGGTAAGAGTATGCTCATTCAATCATTATAGATTGGCAGTTTCGATGTGGTATAAGAAGGGAAAAAAGTTCTTCTATCTGTATAAATTTCTGGCTGGGGCCTTTGTAATAAAAGACAGATTAACAAGAGAAAAACAAACAGAAACTTATTAACATGTGTATTTCAAACCCACATAGGAGTTACCTAGGGAATAAGAAATTCCCACAAGTGGCTTATCAGTCTGGTTTAGAACAATATCTCCAACAGAGAATAAAAACCAGAGAAAAGCTAAAACAAAGGGAAAGGATCTGAATCTCTTACCCTATGAGATGTAGAGAAACCAGTGCTGGTGATAGAAAGGTAGATGCCTTTCTAGAGTATTGTCCCCAGGCTGATAAGGATAGAGAATTCCCTCAGGTTTATGATGAACTTCAGTCCTCAGTCTTTCCTTATAGAGAAGGGACAGCCATCTTTGTAAACTCATATCCTGCTTTTTAACACATGAGGTCAGGGCAGGGATCTTTTCTTATCTCTGATTCTCAGCGTGCAGCTTAAAATTAACCTCAGTCCAAAGCATACTTTGACAGATTGGGCTGCCATGCATTGGTATGAGAAGCTACTGAAAAGCAGCCCTACCTCATATAATCTAAAAAGAAGAGAGATAAATTATCTGAGCCACTGAAAGGTTCCAACAGCAGCCCAGCTGTGGTCTGACAGTTTCCCCTCCAGTGTGAGCTCAGCTTTTTCTTGGTTTTGCAGCAGTGTACACCAGATGAAAATCTTAAGACTCTGGATGCAAATATCATCCAGAAGTGAGCCAGTACCAGGTACATCAGTGCAAGCAACTTTTATAATACTCATTTTTATTGTTATAATATTTTACAAATTTTAAAGAATATGACAAAAAAAGGTATCGTGGGCATTGAAGAGGGTCTCTGGGAAGAGTTGGGGTACAAAAGGGAAACAAGGATGTGATTTAATTCTATTTACTTAAAATATGTTTTGGGTTTTTTTGTTTTGTTTTTGTTTTTTCCAAACTGGTTTATTCATGACAGATGAAAATGCATGTATCTTATTCAGGTTGAACCAGGGATTAAATATATTTGGCAGAAAGGGATGCTCAAGAAGGGAAGCTCATTGGCTAAACACTGGGGGTATCTAGATACCTCATTAGTATGGAGAACTCTATGTTTTCATGCCATGTGATCAGTTGTCATTGTCCTCTTAGTGAGGTATGGTGGTCACATGTTATAGAACAGGTAGTCTGGCCCAGAGGTGATTGCAACACCTGCTGTTCTCAATTATGAAATTTACCAGAATTTAAATCTGCTTCAACCTGACAAGTTCTTCTGTCTTGTGGACGGTTCTACTTAACCCACATAGGTTGTGTCCAGATTCTGGCTATTATAAATAAAGCTGCTATATGAACATATTGAGCAAGTGTCCTTGTGGGACAGTAGAACATATTTTGGGTATATGCCCAGGAGCAATATAGCTGGGTCTTCAGCTAGAATTATTCCCAATCTTCTGAGAAATCAACAAATCTGTTTCCAGAGTGGTTGTACAAGTTCACACTTCTACCATCAGTGGAAGAGTGTTTCCTTTACTCCACAACCTCTCCATCATGGTCTGTCCTTTGACTTTTTCACTTTAGCTATTCTGATGGGTGAAGGTTGAATCTTAGAATTATTCTGATTTGTATTTCCTTGATAACTATGGATACTGAAAATTCTCTAGGTGCTTCTTGGACATTTGAGATTTCTGTGTTGAGAATTCTCTGTTTAGCCCTGTATCTCATTTTATTTTACTTTACTTTTATATTAGATATTTTATTTACATGTCATATGATTTATTTCCCAGTTTCCACTCCAAAAAACAAAAAACAAAAAAACAACAAGAACAAACCCCTGTTGCCTCCCCCCTCCTCCTGCTTGCCACCCCACCCTCTCCCACTTATTGGCCCTGGCATTCCCCTACACTGGGGCACAGAACCTTCACAGGGCCAAGGGCCTCCCCTCCCATTGACGATCAACTTTGCAATCCTCTACTATATGCATGCTGCCAGAACAATCAGTCCCACCATGTATAGTCCTTGATTGGTGGTTGAGTCCCTGGGAGCTCTGAGGGTACTAGTTAGTTCATATTGTTGTTCATCCTAAGGGGCTGCAAACCCTTCAGCTCCTTTGGTTCTTTCTCTAACTCCTTCATTGGGGACCCTGTATTCAGTTCAATGGATGGCTGTGAGCCTCTACTTCTGTATTAGTAGGGGACTGTCAGAGCCTCTCAGAAGACAGCTATATCAGCTGGATTGTCCTTCCTTCAGTCTCTGCTCCACAGTTAAGTCTCTACAATTCCTTCCGTGGGTATTTTGTTCCCCCTTTTAAGAAGGAATGAAATGTTCACATTTTGATCTTCTTTCTTCTTGAGTTTCTTGTGGTTTGTGTGTTGTTCTTCATGTATTCCGACCTTCTGGGCTCATATCTACTTATCAGAGTGCATACCATGTGTGTTCTTTTGTGATTGGGTTACTTCACTCAGGATGATATTCTCCAGATCCATCCATTTCCCTAAGAATTTCATAAATTCATTGTTTTTAATAGCTGAGTAGTACTCCATTGTGTAGATGTACCACATTTTCTGTATCCATTCCTCTATTGAGGGACATCTGGGTTGTTTCCAGTTTCTGGCTATTATAAATAAGGCTGCTATGAACATGGTGGAGCATGTGTCCTTATTACATGTTGGAGCATCTTCTGGGTATATGCCCAGGAGTGGTATAGCTGGGTCCTCCGGTAGAACTATGTCCAATTTCCGGAGGAACCGCCAAACTGATTTCCAGAGTGGTTGTACCAGCTTGCAATCCCACCAGCAATGAAAGAGTGTTCTTCTCTCTCCACAACCTCTTCAGCATCTGCTGTCACCTGAGTTTTTTATCCTAGCCAATCTGACTGGTGTGAGGTGGAATCTCAGGGTTTTGACTTGCATTTCCCTGATAACTAAGGATGTTGAACATTTCTTTAGGTGCTTCTCTGCCATTCAATATTCATCAGTTGAGAATTCTTTGTTAGCTCTGTACCCCATTTTTTAATAGGATTATTTGGTTCTCTGGAGTCTAATTTCTTGAGTTCTTTGTATACATTGGATACTAGCCCTCTATCAGATATAGGATTGGTAAAGATCTTTTCCCAATTTGTTGGTTACCGTTTTGTCCTATTGACAGTGTCTTTTGCCTTTCTGTGCCTCATTTTTAAATTGGGTTATTTGGGTTGTTGATGTCTAACTTCTTGAGTTCTTTATATACTTTGGATATTAGCCCTCTGTCAGATATAGGGTTAGTGAAGAGCTTTTCCTATTCCGTAGGTTGCTGTTTTGTCCTATTGACGGTGTCCTTTGCCTCACAGAAGCTTTTCAGCTTCATAATGTTCCATTTATTAATTGTCAATCCTAGTTCCTGAGCTATTGGTGTTCTTTGGTCTCCTGTGTCAATGTGTTCAAGGCAGTTCCCACACTTTCTGTTCTATTAGATTTAGTGTGTCCAGTTTTATGCTGAGGTACTTGATCCACTTGGACTTGGGTTTTGACCAGGGTGATAAATGTGGATATATTTGCATTATTCTACATGCAGACATCTAATTAGACAAGCACCATTTGTTGAAGATGCTTTCTTTCTTTCCATTGTATCATTCTGGGTTCTTTGCCAAAAATCAAGTGTCCACAGGTGTATGGGTTTATTTTTGGATCTTCAATTCTATTCCATTGATCAACCTGTCTGTTTTTATATCAGTACCAAGTGGTTTTATTATTATTGCTCTGTAGTAAAACTTGAAATCAGGGACCACATACCACAAGGACACTTGCTCAAGTATGTCCATAGGAGCTTTGTTTTTAATAGCCAGAAACTGGAAACAACCTAAGTGTCCCTCAACTGAAGAACAGATAAAGAAAATTTAGCACATTTACACAATGATATGCTACTCAGCTATTAAAAACAATGGCACAATGCAATTTGCAGACACATGGATAAAGTTAGAAAATATCATTCTGAGTGAGGCAACCCAGATCCAGAAAGACACACATGGTATGTATTCACAAGTGGATATTATCCATAAAGTAAAGGATAATCATGCTATAGTCCACAGGCCTAAAGAAGCAATATAACAGGGTGGACCCAAGCGAGGATGTTTGAAATCTCACTCAGAATGGGTATTGTAGGTATTGAAGGGGGGTCTCTGGGAAGAGTTGGGGTACAAAAGGGAAATAAGAATGTGATTTAATTCTATTTACTTAAAATATGTTTTTAAATGTTAACAAATTCAGATAAATTGAAATCATATATCTTTTCTCATCATAATGCAATAAAACTTAAATCAATTTAAAAAAAAAAAAAGATTGTAGTCTATCATGTCCAGATAGCACCTCTAAGCTTGGCGCAAAATAGAGGACGCCCTTTTCTTAGCAGGGCTTCCTCTTCTCTTACTGATTTGGAGAGCCTGACCCCCAGTCTTCTATCTGAAAAATGTCACATAGTCTTTGCCAAACCTATAGGTTCAACTTCTTCTTTCCCAATAAGAACCCATCTGCCCAGCAAGAACCTGGGAATCCTAGAATACTTCTCTATACAAATGAGGCATTCACAGTATGTTAAGCTCCTGCCAATGGTTTTACATTCACTGTGAAAATTCCTTCCCACTCTCCAAGGTTCATATATAACCCTCAGTCACCCCCAAATAAAACATATACACACCAGCTAAGAGAGCAGTTTCATTGAGTATTGTCTTTAAAAGCTCTAACACTAAAATCCTTGGAGAAGGCTGGCACCCACTCCCAGCAGGACCCCACCTGTTCAGGCAGCACCTGGGCATCCTGAGCAGCTGACCCTCAACACATACACCATGTAGAAGCACTAGCAGGTAGCAAGCAGCTCAGCTACTTCCTATCCTACAGATCATCCAAGTGCAAGCACTGAGATGCTTCTGGAAATAGCTGTGTCTTGTCCTCTAGAACCTAGGAGCTACGGAGCTGACAGTGGTACCTTTGCAGAGGCATAGGAAACATTGTTATTAAAACATCAACAGACTCAGGTGTAATAGCTGGAGGAAAAGTTGATGTCCTTCCCAGACTACTGCCTAACCTGGCAACTAGCATTCAGAAGGACTCACACTGTAATTGGCCATCAGGACCAGATCTGCAAGCTGTGAATCGTGGATCAGTCCTATTGATCATTGCTATTCTAAATTAAACTTTAAAACACACATGAGCTATATGAGTTGTGTGTAACTATGTAAGTGGTGGAACAGTTGAACAGATTATAAACCTCATTCATTGTGGTAAAATGTTACCATCAATCAGTCTCTTAGCAGCTAAGAACATGAAGAACATTCTGGCTCTTCAAGAGGCCACTTCAAATATCTCCCAGGCTCCTGTAAAACTATAGAAAAGTGAGAAAGTTACAACTAAACAAAGTGGGACCAGACAAAATGAAGCTCTGCAGACCCATGGAAAACAGTATATTGCAATTCTCACAAAGCAACTTTGCAAGTGTTACGCAGAAGAGGATAGAACCAAAGACATCAGCAACCTCTGTAGTCTAAGCTCAAGATGCATGGAACCCGAGGGGCTTTGCCTTTTGAATTATATATCTGAGGTGGTGCTGGTATCTGTATACTATGTTGTATAAGTTTGTCTGTTTCTCTAGTAAAAATAATTTTTAGACCAGGTTTATTGGGTATTAATTACATAGCAAGTTCAAAACCAGTCTGTGCTAAATGGCAAAAGGTCTGGATGCTATATTCTCTTTAATGACACAGAATAAAAAAATTCCCAAACTGCCATCCACCATTTGCTTGCCTGAGCTGTCAGTCTAGGGTGGCCTGCTGTCAGCACTGGATACTAGGCCTGGCGAACCTGAAAGACCAGTGTGGGCAATGATGATCCTCTGTTCTCCACTCCTACAAGTCATCTGTTCTTACCTGGATCAAGGATTTGGATTGATCTTGGGTGGGTGGGGAATCTGTATATTCCACTCAAGTTCACAGGAGATCTAGATTAGTTCTAAGACTACGCAGAAAAGGCTAGCTGTGTAATTCAACACCATACAGTTCTCACTTGTCATCAAACTCATGTAGACTAGTAACTGAACTGGTAATTAAGACTCTCTGTGGAGTTTTGGGTTAGTCCATACATCCAAACAGAGAAAACCAAAAACATGAGTTATTTGTAGCATCCTTGTGTTGTAGAATCTCCCACCTTTAACTACCTGTACTCAGTGTTTTGTAGAAGTTCCTTAAAATGTGACTGAGTAGATAAACCTGAGGTCATGGTAACATTAATGGCTTACTCAAAAGAGTTACCAGCCATTAGATCTTAAACCTCTCTCAGGTTATCAATTCACCTATAAAATCTCTAATAAGAAACACTTGGGGGGGGAAGGAGATGGCTCAGCAGGTAAGAGTACTGACTGCTCTTCTGAAGGTCCTGAGTTCAGATCCCAGCAACCACGCGTAATGAGATCTGATGCCCTCTTCTGGTGCATCTGAAGACAGCTACAGTGAACTACACTGCAGAGAGTGGGGCTGGAGTGAGCAGGGACGGCAGAGGTCCTGAGTTCAATTCCCAGCAGTCACACACATGATGGCTCATGGCCATCTGTACAGCTACAGTGTACTCATACACATAAAATAAATAAAATAAATCTTTTAAAAAAAAAGAAACACTGTGTTAGGAACTTAAGAAAACTGATGCTACATGATGCTACAGTACACTGAAAAGGGTATGTTCCCATGATAATGTAAGAAATATTCTAAACACACACACACAATGAGCCCTTTGAGTAGGAGCTAATACAATAGTTGTTAAGATCTCAGATTCGGGGATAGAGAGACAGCTCTATGATTAAGAGTATTTTCTGTTCAAAGTCCCAGCGCACATGTGGCAGCTCACAACCACCTGTAACTACAGCTCTAGGTTATCCAACATCTTCTTTTGGCCTTCACTGACACAAGGCACACATGTAGCATATATACACACATGCAAATTAGACACTCATAAGCATAAATTAAAAATGAAAATGAATAAGCATCTCCGGTCCATTAGCAACTGGTATAACATAAAGTACCTTCAGTAAGGAACCCAAGTAGAATTCAATTCTTAGTCTCTAGCCACACCAGTTATCCTAAGGACCTGCTCCCTCATTTTAACTATATCTTCACAAGCATGTAGTGAGGATAAGGCAAGATGACTAGTAAACTGGGAACTATGCACACAGTGCTTTAGCACCTCCAAGGTTGTGACAAGTTGTAGAGAGAATCTCTTATGTACCATGTGGAAGCATTACCTGTTAATAAAAACCTGATGGCCTATTAGCTGAAGCAGAAAATAGAAGGTGGAACATCCGGCAGAGAAAGAAAGGATTCTGGGAAAGAGTCAAGAGCAGTAAGATTCACCACCTGGACTCAGTGGAGACAGACATATGAAACTGAGGAGAGGAAACCAACAACCATGTGGCAGACACAAACTAGAATAAATAGATTATATAAGTTACAAGTTAGTTGGGAAATGAGCCAAAACTTATGGCCTAGGCATTTATTCATAAATAATTAAGTCTCAGTGTCATTTCAGAAACAGGGGTGCAAGTGGGAAACCCTGACTGAGCCTGCCACAAGTTGGTGGTACATGAAAAAAAGAGTGAGGGGATGTAGAAACCTCTTCAAAGAATATGAGACCCAGGGCTGAGAGTGGCTCAGCAGTTTAAAGCATCGGTTGCTCTTCTAAAGGACATGGTGGCTCACAACCATCTGTAACTCCAGGGGATCCAATGATTCTTTTGGCCTCTGCAGGCATTAGGCACATACATAGTGCATATACATACATACAAACAAAACACCCAAATACATAGAAATAGTACTTTTTTTAAAAAATTAAGGAAGGAAAAAAAAAAAAGAACACAGAATGGCCCTATGAAATAGTTATATTCTTTTGAATCTTATCAGTAGAAAAGCCCTAACCGCATGTGTTCTTGAAACTAAAAATTCTTTCAGGGTTTACATCTAAGGCCTGGGATGGTGATGCACGCCTAGAACCCAATGTAGGAAGATTAAAGTTGAAAACCAACCTGGGCTACATTGTGAAATGAACTGTCCCAAAGATGAACTGTCCCAGAAGATGAACTCTCTCTACAGTGAGGAGCTTGAAAAGAGAGACTTGGGACCCCAGGGAGAATGAGTTTGAGAACTGGGATGGACACAGTAGGTAAATCCCACAGGGAGGGCAGATCAAGGGCAACAACTAAGCCAGTCTCAAGCTAGGTGTGGCCATGGTTTTATTTTTAAGGCAGAAAGTCAGGTGTGGGTCAGGATATCTAGTGCATAAAACAAACAAATGAAAAAATTTAGACAGGAAAACTCCATAGAAAGCTTAAAGGAATACTTAATAATTCAGTGAGCCTTGTATTCAACTGGCAGTTTAAAGGAATAATAAAAGATATTAGCCTTACACCCTCAAAAGATGAACAAACCTCAAAATCAATGTTTGATGAAATCAGTGAGTAGGTAAAGCGAGCTTGTCCAAGCACTTTCAGTCTAACCATCTCCTAAGTAAGCAGGGAGTGGTTTATAAACAGTGTCCAGTGGTTTTCCTGAATGCTAAGTGGAAGAAGCCAGATGCAACGGTTTCTGCACCATATGACTCCATATCCAGGAGTTTCTAAGCAGGAAACACTAACATGAGAAAACAAACCACTGCTTGCCAGAGATCAGGGAAGGAAGGAAGGGACTCACTGCAATGGACTGTGGGAGATGTATGTATATTTCTATGCACACTGATTGGTAGAAAATTTACATTTCTGGGTACACTGAATGGTATAAAAGTTCATATGTCTAAGCGCACTGACTGGTACAAGCAAGGGGAAATGAGTTTGAAGGAAGGAGCCAGGGTAAAGACAGCACAACTTTTACAGTCAGCATCCAGACTCCAGAGCAATGAAATAATCCATGTGCTGAAACTTGAGGACTTCGTTGCCCCAACTCATCCAACCAGGCTGTAAATTCCGAGCAAACAATTCCAAGCACTGGCCACCTGGCTTGATGTAGTCTTTCAGAACTTCTGTCAAGGAAAAAAAAAGAATCAATATTAAGAAAGAAACTGATTTTTCTTTTAAAAAGCAGAGAAGAGTAGAAGAAGTGGATATTTCAGTATTTAAAACAGCAAATTAGAGTCAAACATGCTATGGCTGCTCTGCTATCCATGTCAGGAACCAGAGGACCAAGCATCTGCAGGCTCAGAGTAACACACTGAACCTATACTGCTTCTGATTAACTGCTTTCCGTTTGCAGTGAGGGCTGCAACACCCACATACTGACTCTCCAGTTTTCCAATAATCTTACACATCTCCTGAGAACTAATTTGCTTTATTTTTTAATAAATGCAATCCATGCATTAAAAAAAACCCACAAAAACAATATGGAGACAACCTGCTTTAAAACAGACAATAAGCTGTAAGTTTAGTTTTAACATATATACGTTCGTGAAAGAATTAAGCAAAGAGCTGTACACAGCACAAGTATTGGAAAGCATCAGGGACAGCCCCACCCTGTAACCTGCAAGTATTAATGCTCTCCCTTGCTTTCACACTGTAGCGCTTTGCCTAAATTCCATCATGTATTCAACTAAGGAGTCCTTATCTAAATATTTATAACTACTAAACTGAAAAAACATCTTTTGTTGGAGAAAGCATTACATAACTGTGGTCCACACTGCCTGAGAGAAAGGAAGGCCACAGCAACTTGTTTTAAAAGCCTGTTCACTTAGAGGACAAACAACTAAATCACTGTAACCCTGATCATGCTCTGGCTACTCTACTAACCACATAACAGGAATTGGATATAAAAATAGTTCCAGGAAGAAAGTACTTTAGCACGTAGAACACAGTTCAAGGCTGCAATGTGAGGTTAGTCTTAGAAGCCTATCAGATTCTAAGAATGACAGGCAGGCTTCTGCAGGTTTTCTGTTTCCTTAGGAAGTAAGGATCCAGTCCAGGGCCTGCACATGCTACCCAAGCACTCCACCGTGACAGATACTTCAAGCCATGTGGCTTCTTTAGAAATAACTGAAGGATTTAAGAGATAACAGCTGTAAAGTTTAAAGCACAATACAGCAGGAGTAGACCTAGGAGAAGTTGGGGAGAGAGAAGAAGTAAATAGGATCAAAATACATCGTATGAAACTCTCAAATAATTAAAATTACTATACTATTATTAAAAACATTTTGATTTTCAGAATGTTCTTTGTCTGAGAGAAATGTTATTATCAAAAATCAAAGAGAAATTGAAAGCTGTTATTACCTACAATTGAACTAACTCAAATTTAGGCTTTGATAAGTTTCAATGTTGATATAAAAGATTCTTTTTATATAAGTATGAAATTAAACACTGGACAACCTGAAACAGAAAGATTTCCCTACAGACCTAAAGGACAAAACCCGAAATCTCCCTTTTAATTTCTAGAAGTTAATATGGTCTAAGGTAGAGACATGTAAGAGAGTTTACTTCAGTTCCCCAGTCTTTTGTCACAAAGAGGTTTTCTTAATGATGGGCTGGAGAGACGGCTCAGTGGTCAGGAACACTTGCTTCAACTGTGAGAGCGAGTGGGTCTCTGGCTTCTGCCTGTTCTTAGGACTCATCCTGTCGGGTTGCCATGTCCAACTCTGATGTACTAGCTTTTGCTTAATCATACTGTATTTTATCTTGTCATGTTTGGTTGTTGTCTCTTTGAGAGCTGTTCTTTTTCAATGAGAAATGGAGGGAGAAGGGATCCAGAGAGGAGGAGAGGGGAAGGGAAGAACTGGGAGGAGTGGGAGGAACTAGGGGTGGAGGAGGGAGGGACACTATGATTCAGGTGTATTGTATGAGAAAGAAATGTTTTCAATAAAAACAAAACAAACAAACAAAATAAACAAACACTAGCTGCTCTTACAAAGGTGCAGGATTGATTCCTGGCACCCACATGATGGTTCACAACCATCTGTAATTCTAGCTCCAGGGGATGCAATGCCCTCTGGCCTCTGGATGCATCTGGGATATATAAAGTATACAGATAAACATGTAAACAAGACAACTATACATATAAAAATTATTTTACACCAGGTGTTGGTGGCACACACCTTTAAACCCAGCATTTGGGAGGTAGAGGCAGGTGAATTTCTGAATTCGAGGCCAGCCTGGTCTATATATAGAGTGAGTTCCAGGACAGCCAGGGCTACACAGAGAAACCCTGTCTCGAAAAACAAACAAAAAAAATTATTTTACAATTCTTAAAAAGTATATTTTATACTTGTATTTTATATTTATATTCTAAAATATTTAAAATTTAATTAAAAAGGTATATCTTGAGGTTTTAAAGCAAAAGAACAATTCATGTTTTGAATATACATAAAACAGTTTATTAAGATTCACAGGAAAAAATTCTAAGTACTATACATACACTATATCATGCAAACCCTTAGGGTTTTGAATTCAATGTAAAATGTACCACAGGAATCTGTGAGTTACTTTGTAATAGCTTTAGCTTGTACCTGTCTGAGCTAAAATACATACACTAAAGTCCCATGAACTCAAAAACAAAAAGTATTACAAATACTTGTTGTATATTACTACAGAACCAAATCTTGAAGATTAACTATATTGAGTCATTCAGGTTTCTCCCACAAATACAACTTTGGGTTGGTAAGTGTTTGATTCTATAATGTGTTTGTGCCGCTCTCTACTGGCAGTACAGCCAAACTGCACTTTATAGACTACCCAGGGCAACACTAAATCTTTTCTCTTAAGACTTATCTTTAAACATATTTTTATTCTCTTTTAAATGAAATGACAAATAGATTAAAATTTATTTCAGAATAAAAGGCTTGAGGCATTAGATTTTTTTTGTAAATCTTTTACAGCAAACTATAAACCATAAGACAAATGGCTTATAAATTAAGCTTTGGTACATACCAAATGATAAACAAAATTCAAGTATACAAATTAGATTTCCTTAAAGCACAACGAATATTGAATAATTATTTTTTCTCAAGGAGCAGTAAAGTTCACTTTCATCCAGGTCACAGACTAATACATTAGTAGCATGTCCAAATGGTGAGGTTTCAGAGGATCCTTCTAGGCCTAAGAATGGTCAAACACATATGGATATTTCTCAAATTAAAGGTACTGTAAGGACTCCCTTGTAAAGTTATCTAAGGTAACAGAAACCATGAGTATACTTACTTTTGTTTGTGGTGTATCTGCCTGTGTATCTATTTCCTTTTGTTTGTGATGTGTCTGCATGTGTATCTATTTCCTTTTGTTTGTCATGTGTCTGCATGTGTATTTGTGCTCTACAGTCTGGTACAAACACAGAGCATGTAAAGACCATAGTGTGCTTGCCAAGGCCAGAGCAGGTATCTTCTTTTATGGCTCTCTGCAATATTCCCTCAGACAAGGTCTCTCACTGAACTGGAAGCACACCGTTTGGCTAGACTGGCTGGCCAGTGGCTCTCTATGAAGTGCCTGTCTCTGCTCCTAATGAGGGGCTCACTGTTACACATACTGGAATGGCTTTTCACATGAACATGAATGACTTGAAGCACTCTTACCCACTGAGCCATCATTCCAGCTTCCCTAACTTTACTTTCTTATGTTTTCTTTTCTTAGCTTATGAATTATATCCTACAAAAGTAAAAACGATAAGTGGATCATAGTTCTCTTGAGTGGCAGCTTGTAGAAGTTCTCTTGCTGTTTGGTGGTTTTGTTTGTTTTATATTTGTCCTCCTTTTTAAGTAGTAATGATCAAATTAGTAAAGTACTTTCCTGAAGTTATCTAAAAAATAAAACTTGAATATCAAATTCAAACTCTCAAGGAATTCTATGACTAAACTTAAATTTGAAAACTTGAGCACTTGTTGACTTTTAAACACACTCTAAGCAATGAAAGCAATCCTTACCACTCTGCAGTAGCTGATATTGTTACTCACACTTGGAATGAGGGTAGCAGGGGAAGAATTCAGATAACCTGCCAGAGCCACAAGGCCAAGATTCACACACATGGGTTAGGGTTAGGGTTAAGTCCAAAGCCAACACTCACCACTGATGCTTGCTGCTGAGTTACACCGAATGAGGAGCTTAATTAACCCTGAGCATTCAGCCTGAGGGGACTGCAGCCTCAGCAGCTGCCTTCCCAGTGTTACAAAATGACAGTCTGCCTTCAGATGAAATAAATTACCATAGTCAGATGATCCTAAACACCTCCATTATATTCCTGGGTTCCTGGTTTTAGGACAAGCAAAGGATTTTCTGGCTCTGAATCATAAACCTGAGGGCAAAACAAGGCCACTGGCTGAACTGCATCCTCTCAGGCCCTAACAGCTTTCACCTGTCAAGGCCACAACTGGAGGGACACAGATAGTCAAGAAAACCTGAGGTAATATAAACTAACCTGTGCTCTATTTCATAAATTCTGCTGTGAATTTTCTACAACATTTCAGAATATTAAAACAAACATCCGATTCATAAGCCTATAGAACATTCAAATATTAAATTCAATCTTTCTTTGAATATTTTCAAATTCTAACAGTTCTGTTTCATAGAAACATACCAGCAAGAGGTGGCTTGTGTGAGTGAAGAACACAGGGCACACTGACAATCAACTTCTGATCTGGAACAGGGGGTACTCTTACATCTGCGTTCCTAATTAAAACACAACAAAATAACCAACTATTACTTAAGGGGTAATTTTTAATTATATGCTACAGTTGCATTAATTTTTTTTGTCTTTCAAATAGCAATTAATTCTAGTAATAAATAAATTTAAGAATAGAATTGATGAGAGGAACAATTTAAAAATTCAAACATTTTCTTAGAATGTCATTTTTCATATTAGCTACTATACCCTTGATAAAACAAAAGCTAATATAAATTTTTACTTATTATATAACGTACTTTTCAACTCTGGGCCATTTTCAGATTTCAAAAGTATAAAAATCAAGGAAAATCAATGATCACTGTATTAATTTTAAAAGCTTATATTTATATAATTCTCTAGTAGCAACATTGAAAAATCGCTTTTCTTACCTTAATGCTAAAGCAGCTTTTTCTTTAACTCTCCCCAGTACAAGACATTCATAAGGCTTTTTGTGTGGAGAATCCAATGGGAACACAAACTCTCCTGAATTTGTGATCTGAAAGGAAGAAATCACGGAAAGCATTTTTTTTTTTTACCATCATTATACAGTTTCCAGCAAAAAGAGAAGTTATTAAACCTCCGGGCTAGCATTATCCAATAAAAAATATTGTATGAGCCACAAATACAAGCCATATATATAATTTTAAATTCTCTAGCAGCAACATTGGAAAGAAGTAAAAAAAAAAAAAATAGAATGCAAGGTAATTTACTTTAATTGCATTTAATCTGCCATGTCTAAAACAGAATTTCCACATGCAATCAAAGGTATCATGATGTATGATTTTTTTTTTCCTCTGGAGTGGGTCTTTCAAGTCCAGTATATATTTAATGCTCAATAGTACCTCTCTATCTGAAGAGTACAAGTGAAGCGCTGGAAAACCACGTGCCACAGCAGCTACCATACTGGACAATGTAGCTATAAGGTTTGTTGGAACACTCACATAGCGTGGATTCTTTAAATATCCTGTATGGTCATCTCACATATAAACAATCTCTACTTTTTATGATTACTTATTCCTGGAAACCAGGCCATCGTTGATTCAGTCATTAATTCGCTCAAACAACATCCACTGACTACCAGCAATGTGATCAAGTAGTTAAAAATAAAGCCTTCCACAGTTAAGACAGCAGAATGTTAGAGTCACAGTTTAGTCAGGGAAGAAAGTAGGGTAGGTGATGAAGTAGGAAGGTTCTGGTGCAGAAGCTGGCTCTTGGTGCTATAAATTCTAGCCTGGCAGCTTAGCAGGATCCTATCTCCAAAATAAAATAAAACAGAGACTGCAAACCTAGCAGGTAGCTAACCATGTTACCTAAGTTCATGGTCACGTCTGGCTACATATCAAGTTTAAGACAGTGTGAATTACAGGAGACCCTGTCTCAAAGGAAAAAAAAAAAAACACAGAGAATGAGAGATTCTTGGTCCCTATACCTTCCCATACTCTCCACAATGCCCTTGCTCTTCTCTGCCCTCATCCCCATAAACAGGGGGAAAACATGGGTAATGAATGCAAAGAGCAATGAGATTTTGGTGTATGGAGGAGAGAAGAAAGGTAAGGCAGTCCTTACTTCCTATTCATTCAAGGAGTGCACATGTGTATGCACACAAATTTTTTTTTAATAAACTAGAGTTTTTTGTAACTTCATTCTGATCTCTCCTGATTTCCCAAGGCCAATGTTGCAGGATATTTGATCACATGGTGAACCCCGAGGTTGTGTTATTTACTGGAAAAAAACTGTTTCCCTTAATCCAAGAGCTTTCTGCTTGAATACTGTAAACAGGATTAAATAAAGTCAACCATAGGTCATGAGGCAGAGCAAACAGTTGATAGGAAGGGATCATAGGATTATTAAGAAAAAACCATAGAGAGTAAGAGGGAGTCAGGAGGATGGAGAGGGAGACCCACAGGAAACAGGAGGAAGGAACATTCAGTTTGAAAGATGTTTTTTGAGATGGTGTAAGAGATCCCTCTTGTGGGATGCCTGCTAAGGAGGAAGGTCAGCAAGGTGCTTTCTCTGTTTCTCTGAGCTAGCAGGCTTTCACCCCAGCATCTGGCTCTCAAGTCTTCATTGATAAAATTAAATGGTTAAGATTTTGTTTAAAACAACAGGCCACAGTTTGGGACCCCACTATAGAGACACCGGATAAACACCTTGAGAGCAGGAAGATGGGTATTCAGATACAAAGCATGGACAGTTCTCATCAGAGCTGAGAAGGACAACAGTGCCGTGGACACACTGAGAACAGTCAGTGTCTTCCTGTGAGTGGAGAGTGACACTGAGCTAACAGATAAGATAACTTCTGAACTCACTTTTACCCAGTACCACTCTGCAATGACTTCCACAGACCACGAAGGATATAGTTCCTCCTTCACAAAACACAGATGCTTCTGCCTGTTGGTCACCCAAGTAACAATGAGACAGTCAGCAGCAGCCAGCTTAGGGACAGGCATTCGCTTTATTTGCTGTGGTGATAAACTACTGTACCTAAAAATGAACAAAAAAAAATGTAAGACAATTCACCCCAAGAAAGACATATAAGCAGGGAAAAGACCCCACAAATACAAAGGTCTGGGAGCCATTCACATGTGGCTAAATATGGAGTCATACTGACACCTGGTGGATTCACTGGCACTTACAACTTTTCTATCTTACTACTTTTAAATTGCCAGGCTATATGGTTTTTGTTTTTTAATTTCATATGATTTGCATTTCGGTAATTTTACCACATCTAATATGCCTTTTCTCTCATTCAGAATTAAACAAATATTGTCTGGATTTTGTTATCCTGTGATTCACAGGAGCCCCATCAGAGTGAACAGAGTGAACTTGAAACAGTTGTCCCAATAACCACATGGCAACATCACTTGACACAAAGAAGCACTGGCTGTGAGGCCAGGGATGCAAGAGCAGGCTTGACTTCAGTGAGGAGCCCTGCCCCACTGTAAGCCTCAAGCATGTAAACCTCAAGTGTGTAAGTCTCAAATATGTAAGCTTCATGACTTGCACACACTGCTGACCCCTAAGTCACCTATGACCACACACAGCCTCACCTTCCCTTTACAGTTTCAAGGACTCGTCTACTAGTGCGCTCTTGTCTTCCTGTTCAATCAGTTCCACTGGGCTCTCTCAAGTCTTCATACTCTGTCTCATTTTATAGGCCCATTGTCTTATACCTCCTGGCTATTAACAATACAAAAGAAACTTGTTTGGCTAAACCACATAACTTGCTCTATAAATATCGAAACAAATACAACTCTTTCTCTATACAACTGGAGACGACAAGCTGTATTCTAATGTCCCTTTATTATGTCTAGACTCTTTCAACTTTGGCAAAACTTCCCCTTCTCTTTAAGAGGTACGTTACCACACTATCCCCAAACCTTTCTCAATGAACACATTTGTCCCCACTTTCAATATTCAGTGTGCTGAATCTCTGAGATCCCTCTTCCTCAAAAAGGAAAGCTTTGACACTATCCTGAGCAACTTCAAAGCACAACCCATATAACGTATACACAAATGTTAATCCAGCTACACAAACAACTACACTAACCCTCCCAACACCCCATTCCAATTACATAAGCTAGGCCTTATCATCATCCATCAAGCACACACTCCATCACTGAAGTATACCCACACACACACCAATACCACAATGGAATTCAACTTCTTCATACAGATAAACAAAATGAAGGAAAACACAGAGCAAAAGAAACTTTGAATCTATTCTCAAGTTCTCAAAACAATCACAGATTCTTCTATTTGCCCATGGTTAAATACTGCAAAATTCTTACCGCTTTTCAGGTCCTTTGCCCATGCCTTGGCAGATGAAGTTATCTCAGACTTTAGTTAAAATAAAAGCCACCAAGTCTCTTCATTATCAAACTATCTCCTCCCTCTTTATATACTTTATCTATCTATATCAACACATCTTCTCTTCAGGGAAATGTATGACATTGTCTACTGAAGTTTATCCTTTCAACTCTGATTTCTCATTTCTATATTCTGACATCCTATAATGTCAATCACTTGCCTGCTTCTGCATCTTTAACCCCTCTGGTAGTTCATTATCAACCTGTAAGCATTCTTGGATTATACAATTTGAAAAGAAAGGAAGACACAGGAAATTAAAGAGATAGAGAAAGGAGGGAGAAGAGAGGACGTATCAGGCTTTTAAAAATAATTTGTTTGTTTGTTCATTCGTATAGGTGTGTGCCTACTGTAGGGTGTGTATGGAGGTCAGAGAACGACTTGAGGGAGTCAGTTCTTTGCTTCTATCATTTGAATTTCAGGAACTAAAGTCAGGTCATCAGGCTTGGAGGTGATTGTGTTTTGCCAGTGAGCCATCTTGCAGGCCCAAGTATTGTTTTAACCCTGGACAGTCTCCCATCCAATGAAGAGGCAGCACCTCTACCGGCTCAATGTTGAATGTTCAGTCTGGATTGTGGTGTTGTTCTAAAGACTAGAGAGCCTTAGTGGTGGAGACTGGCTGGCTGAAGTAGATCAATAGGAGGGGTAGGAAATTTTGGAAGGCTAAACACACCCCAGGGTCCAAACCTAATGCTCTCTACTTCCTGTCTGCTACTATATGCTCCTAAAGCTGTGAAAAGAGGTACCAGCCTTTCATAATATGATGGACTGACATCTCTAAAAGCATGAGCCAAAATCATACCTTTCCTTCTGTAAACTGCTTCTAGTGGGGATTTTGTCAATTTCCTCCCATCAGTAACTAGGCTAGGGATACACGGACTTAAGTCTTCCCACTTCCTCCATTTTGTTTCATTCCTTAATCAACTCCAAAGAAACTTGTGCAACTCTACTCACTTAGAAAGAAAAGAATGAGTTTCCCAGAGGGCAGTCTCAGGCATCTGGTTTCTGACGGAGGTAACACTACATTAAAGGAGTCAGGAATGGCTGACAAACCTGCCTTATTAAGCAGATAAACAGGTAAAAGAACCCAGATGTTGTGCCCCTGGGTTCCTGCCATCTACCATTACACTCCCAGCACAGCAGCTACCCCTTTCTCACAGAGAAGACTTCCAGAGACTATTCTGTCACAGTAGGAAAAGTGTTAGGTCAAAGCTCTGGACTGACATGTTTTCAATGGCTTCAGATTCCTTAACTTTGCTTAACTAGACTATTTGGAACTAGGGAAATTTTCACACTCCCTCTGGTATCTCAAATTTTTAAGGATGGATTCATCACAGGGCACAACAACTTTACACCTAGGTTTAAGTGTCCAAGAAAACTGAAATGTATTTGCCATAGCTAGCTGAACTACAAGGTTTGAAAGCATAATTTTCACAACTGAACCCACTTTTAAAACAAACTATTCATCTCTAAAAATCATCTTAGGCTCAACAATCTGTCAGAAAGTTTCACAGAACTTACTACCTGTTATTACAGCACAGTTATGAGTCACAGAGGAACCCCTGGATCCTAAGGGTATACATCTCAGTACAAAACATGATCACGGCTTCTGTATGCTACAAAGCCTTTCTACCACAACTGGTGAACTCTGAATAAACTCCCTCACAGATGACACTAATGTGTCCATAGGAGCTTCACATTAATGTCAGTTATCTACTTGACAACCACATTATGATGAAGATGGGCAGTACCTCTGCTTTCTTTAAATTTACACCAAAATTTTAAGAGTAACTTTCTCTTATTTGGGGGCTGGATAGATGGCTAAGTGGCTTATAGCACTGACTGCTCTTCCAGAGGATGTGGGTTCGACTTCCATCACGCATATGGTGATTCACAACTTTCTCTTATTTCAAGATTTTATATTTTAATCCATATTTCAAGTCTATATATTTCATAAAAATATAGAGATATATGTAGAGATACAAAGCCATACATATACTCAGAATAGATACATGAATTTTTTGCATAACTCTTATAACTTAAAAAGAGAGCTACCACACACATTATAAGCATATTCCTAAGTAAGCTAAAGATAACTCTTAATGAAGAACTTCAGTCTAAGTTTACAATAAAACAGGAATTATTATGTCTGGTAAACTGAAAGCTGAGGAGAAATATAACAGGAAGCATTCGCTAGAAGTAGGAGGGAAAGTGTTGTTAAATTATAAAGATGTTACTAAAAGTAAATGCCATCCTAGTACCTAACCAAGCTTATTCTACGAGGTGACATAAACTAAAAGTACAAACAGAAGAAAGACTAGATGAACTCACTCCCAGCACACTGCTATAAACTACAAGTATAGCACATATCTAAGTTTCAAAATGTGACAAGGGCAAGGACAAAGGCAAATGGAAGCTTTGGAGTTACTGAGTCAGCCTTGAATGGTTCAGGCCTCAGTGACAGCGGCAGACACTGACTGTTGTGTAACTGTTATATCAGTTATGGATAACTAATATACAGAGACACATATATCACCTCCAGTTCAAGGACCTAAAATTGAGGAAATTAACCTTTTGATGGAAGCATGTTAGTAGCATCAGGTAACAGATAACACGTTTAAAGTATACTAAACCCGAATGTACAGGGACCACAGTTCTGCAATACAATCTGACAGCTAAGTGATCACACACACCTGTTACTTCTTTTAACTGATTTGTTCTCCCACGGGGGATCGATCACAATTACATCAAATGTCTTACTATCTGAAATCAAAAGCACAATTTCAGAAACACCCTCTGTATGTGATGAGTCTAAGAACTAAACATAGAGACAGAAGACATCCTATAGAGCCCACACTCTCATAAGTAAAGCTCTGGTCTGAATACGCAGAATTCTTCAAAAACAAAAACTAAACATGGTTCCCAAAATTAAACCATTTGCAGAAGCACGCACACGCACACACACACACACACACACACACACACACACACACACGCACACGCGCACATGCACACGCACACACACACACACAAATATTGTTAAGATAAAAAGGTTTAAAGAGCAAGATGATCAACAGGTAAAGGCTACCAAATGTGCTAACCTGGGCTGGTTCTCCAGAGTGCACATAAGGGAGAAAAGACTCTAAAAGACTGACCTCTGACCTCTACACACATAACAGACATACAGTGATAATAGGAAATTAATGCATTTCAAAAGTACAGTATTTTTCTTTTGAACCTGGGGCCTTGGGCATGCTCAGCCGAGCTGCAGACCCAGCCCAAAAAAGGTCTTTCATAATAAAACAAATACAATGGAATACAACTCAAGAGTTTATGGGATTTATTCAAAGACACTGTAACTCTGAACCTTTCAGTTCTGAACCTGTAACCCTAGCACCTAGAAAGCTAAGGCAAAATCGAGATGCCAAGGCCATCCTGGGATGAACGACAGGTTCGATGCCAGCCTGGGCTTCTTAACAAGACTCTGTCTCAAAGATAAACAACAGAGCAAAAGTCAATATTTTAAAACTGAACTTACATTCAAAGTACATACTCTTAACTTCTGAGACAACAGAAACATTATCTTGTTCTAAAACACATAAGCTACTTACAGTTAAGAAGTGGCTGCATACAAGAAATGTCAGACAAAAGAAAGCTGCTTTTTGGTGGCAGCAGGTATTTCTGTCCCATTAAAGTAATCATTTTGGAAAAGCTGGAGTTGTTTTCAATGACCTGTGAGGATAAATCCAGCTCTATAACAGACATATCATCTCCCATCAACTGTAGCGTTTGAAGCTCCATTTCACTTAAGGAAGGCAAATGCTTTGCCATCTCACATAACTCTGACAAATTGCAGGCATCAAGTGGCAAAGTGATGGATCTGCTACTTCCATCCTGTTTTTCAACACGTGGGTAAAGGAAACCACTTCTGAGACCTTCTTGGATTAACTGCGAAGATCCATCCAAAATCAAGTCTCTGATCTGTTAAAAAAAAAATTATTTGAAGTACATTAAAATGATACTGGTTTTAAAATCATTTTCCAGGGGCTGGAGCAATAGCTCAGCAGTTAAGAGGACTAGTCGCTATTAAAGAGAATCTGGGTTCAAGTCCCAACTCCCATATAGTCACATACAACCACCTGTCAATCCAGTTTCAAGAGACCTGTCACCCTCTCTAGCCTCCAAAGGCACACAGTCCACAGACATGCATGCAGACAAAATATCTATATATAAAAAATAAAATTTAATTTGATTTAAATTTAAAGTATTTTCAAATAATTAAATTTCTACTATACTTTGACTATCTTAATACATTCAAATCCACTTTTATTAAGTATAATTTTATACTATAATGAGACTATAAGACTACTATTTGAAGCATACTTTTGAAGTCTACATAATGAAGCATATCACATAAACTCACTATTAAGTAGTATGACAATCAGTATATGAAATGTTGAAACTTGGAGCCAAAAATGTATTTTCCTTGCTTGGGTTGCTTCTGTTAGATATTGGGATGTGGTGATGAGAAAGATAACTACCACATACGCTCTGCACAGAAAAACCTCACAACATTCTTGTAGGATATGTGGGACAGAGGGCACCTGGGAACATAAAGCAGAACCAGAGTTCTTTGTCCTGACCCAGACATTCCCTATCTTCTGCCACCATCTGTGAAACGTCATGATCGACTAACTTGTTCACTTCCTAAAGTCTCAGCCTTCACAAGAGGGCTGCGACCCACATCTCACATCTCTCAGTATGGGAGAAATACTGACCATACATACTGTTTGAAACCCATCTTTTAAAACCTACCAGTGGGACATCCAGGGGGAAAAGAAATTGTGGGATAGAACTTCACAGGAGATCTGCCTGGGAAGATGAGGAGACAGACACATGGGACCTGAGCCACATGACATAATGTAGATTAAGATAAATGGGTTAACTTTAATTATGATTCTAGTCTGAGAAGAGCCTAGCTATATGGCAAAGATATATGTAAATATACTTTGAGTCTGAGTCTTATTTCTGGGCACATAGGACTTGGAAGTAGAACCAAGATCTAATTTCTACATGAATGTCCCTCCCTTCTACTTCCTGTGTATCACTCTATCCATCATCCTGACTTTCTCTTACTCTCTGTGGTATTTTCCTATGTTTACTCTCTATCAACTGTTTGCTTGTTCTACCTCTTAACCTATGGTTGATTTTATTTAATCCTGATAACAATAAACAGAAAGCTCTTGAATTAAAAGTCTACCCTGGGGCTGAGCCACACCACAACTAGAAACAGGTTTTCCAGTAAACAGCACAATCTCAGGATTCACAATGTGATCAAATATCCTGCAACACTACCCAGTAATGGTAGGACAACTAACCCAAAAACACAATTAACAACACAAAAATTGCACAGATACCAAAGTTCTCAATACTATAACATAGGAGCACTGTATCTAGCAGTTACTGAACATACATCTTTTTTAACCCCACAGAGTATAATCTCCAAGATAACTCATATGCTGGACAATGAAACAACACTCTTTAAAGAACTAGAATTTATTTTTATATCCCAAATGACTTAAATTGGAAATCAAGAAAAAAAATGATACTAAGATCAACCACAAATGCAAATGAAATAGTTCTCTTCTAAATAATTCATGCAAATCAAAGATGAAATCAAAGGAGACATTAGAAAACATTTTTCTCACAATGAAAGTAAAAATATAAAATGTCAAGATACACAGAATCATCACAACAAGATTGCATTCATCACCATTTCAAAATTATTCATATCCATTTCAAAACAAAATAGAATGCTTTGGTGAAAACACTGGAACCTTTATGCAGTGTTGCAATTACAAAACAAAATAGGATGCTTTGGTGAAAAAATTTCTTTATGCACTATTAGTGGCAGCTATAAAAAACACAATGGTAGTTTCTGGGTGGAAAAAAGAATTCAATATATAATCTAACTATTCCATGACTTCTATAGTCTATCAAATGTTCAAACCAAGAGAAGAAAAATGAGGGAAAAGGGAACAAAATAATGCATGCTTTTTCTTATGCAGAGAGTAGATTTGATAATATATATGCATATCGTTATTTAACCGTGTGTGTGTGTGTGTGTGTGTGTGTGTGTGTGTGTGTGTGTGTGTATACATCATGAAGGAAGAAGGGAACAACTAGGAGGGAGGAGGGGACTAGCAAAAAGGGTTAAAAGGTGAAGAAGGGGTAGTGGGTTGGAATATGAGCAATGACACATATGTATGAAATGTTATGATAAGCCTCATTATTTTCTAGACTAACTAAAATAATTAATTCAAAAAGTCAACAATTCATTATGGCTCAAGGCATCAAAATATGATCATGGGAGCTGGCCCTCTGCAGACTACCTCTATGCAGCTGTCCACTGAAAGTTTTCTTGTTATTTTCAGGCACTTTTTTCTTACTGTAAATTGTCAGCATTCTTTTCATAATTCCCCATGTTATATATTTCATCCTCACATCATTTCCAATACTGAAAATACAGATTAAGCAGACTTTTTAAAAGTTTTAATTCAGTCTATGCAATTTTTAGCCGGTCTGACTCTGCAAAAGCACATTACCCTACTGAGTTCATGTATAAAACAGCCTTGATCCACTCTCCCGGCACTGGTCCCCTTCTTACCCCCAAATAGTCCTCTGTTTTCATGTCATATATACAAATATACAGTCAGATAACAGTCTATGCTCAGCTATTTGTTGTTGAACTAAATTCAACATATGAATGGAAACATGAGAAAGTAAGAACAGTGAATTATCCTCCATGAACTCAACCAACAACACAAGGTCACGGCCATCAATCACCTGAGCTGATAGAAGCATGTGCAGCATTAATAAAAACTAGCTTAAAGTGTTCATTACAAAGAAAAAACAATAAACTACTATCAAATTCAAACTCTGACCAAACAAATGCTTTATTTCTAAAATATTGTCTTATTTTGGTCTTTTTTTTTAATGCTACATCACACTAATCTTCCTGCATGATCAATATTTTTATCCTACCTTTGTATGATACTCCATGGCATCCAATTCACCTTGATTGAAAGCAACGCATCTTTTACGCTTCTAAAGAGAGGGTGATGAGAAAAAAATAATGTTGTAGTCTATCACAAAGCTGACATTTTGAAACCTGCTAGATTTTATTTTTTGTACAACATTTTTTAATATTGTATCTATTTTTTAAAGGTAAGCATAAGAACTGTGGTTCTTCATAAGCAGTTGCCATAGTTACCCATCAGTTTACATGCATAGGACATAATTACCCTCAACTTTCTTCATTTCTGACATGAACCATCTACAAGCTGTCAAAGAAAATCTACAGTGGAAGCAAAAGACCAGTGCTTAAGAGCTCTGCTCTTGCAAAAGACCCAGGTTTAGTTCCCAGCACCCATTTGGTGGCTAATGATATGATTCTAGTTGCAGTGGATCTGAAAGAAAGAAAAATCTCAAGTATGGCATCTCAAGCCTGCAATACCAGGAAATAAAAGGTAGGGGCATGAAGGGTAGAAGTTTAAGGTCATCCTCTGCTACACAGTGGATTCCAGAACAGCCTGGGCTACCTAGACCCTGTTCAAAAAAAAAAAAAAGGAGGGCGGGGGAGACAGACAGACAGAGCCCAGCTCTACAGCTATAATCCCAGCAGCCAGGAGGTAGAAGGGTCAAGTTCAAAGCTAACCTTAGCAACGTAGCAAAACTGCATCAGAAAAAAAATGTCAATTTTAACATAATTTAAATGGTATTTAGAAGGCTGGCAAGATGACACTTGTCACCAAATCCACCATTATGCAAGAACAGAGCTCTTGAGGTCCTCTGACCTTCAGATGCAAACCATTGCACAAATGCACCTACACGCACATAATAAATAAATGGAAATGTTTAAAGGCCATCACAATTGATCTGAGAGTTACCAGACAAGCCAATTTTACTAGCAATATTCTGCACGTGACTACACCACACAACAGAGCATGACAGCAGGGAACATAGAGCTGTAACTTCTTTTCATTGCTGATTTGCTATTAACAACATAGTACCAAATTCTCAACAGGCTAAAATACATGTTGGCTAATTACATTAAAAAAAATGTAAGATTAGGCTAGTTATGTAACTTTGTTAGCATATCAAAAATGATAAATTTCTTGTAATTACATATGCTGATCTGTATCTTTCACATTAAAATGGGAAGTTTGTCAGGCATGATAGCATGCAACTATCATCACAACACTGCAGAAGCAGACATGAGTTTAAAACAGCCTGGTCTACACAGTGAGTCTAAGACAGCCTGAACTACAGTGAAATGTCTCATTAAAAACAAACAAACAAAAAACCCAACCTCTTACCCAAGCTAAAGTCAAATGCTTGGTGGTCTAAATTAGTAACAGTGAAACATCTGAGGTTTTATTTTCTGTGTTTCACATGTAGATGAATCAATACATACTTGTTGAAAAGGAAAAACATGTCCAAAAAAAACATGCACTTCTGACTGCATTTCAGGTACCTCCAACAGTGGAAGAGGGTACTACTAGTAACTTCCTTACTCTAACTCTTAGTATGCTTCTCTAAGTTTTTAATCAATTATAAGTACAATAGATACAGGCACTGTGCTTATCTTGCTTCATCATTATGCACAAAAATAGATGGAAAGAGCTCACACATTTGCTAAATAAACAATCATTCAATTCTTATCCCTAACAAGACATGGAGTTTGTATGACTACCTCTGGACTATTGAAACACACCCAGAAGATTAAAGCATGCATTGATGGTGCTTGCTGCTGAGCCTGACAACCTCAGTTCAATCCCCAGGGCCAATGGCCAACATGGCAGAAGGAAAGAAAAACCTTACTCCCACCATTTAATCCTGTAGAGTATGCTCAGATATCTATTTTTGATAGAGGGTTGTTGTCTAGGGGGAGTGTTTTGTTTTTTGGGAGAGGGTCTCATATAGCCTAAGCGGACCATGAACTCACTGTGAAGCCAAGGGTGACCTTGTGCTCCTAATCCTCCTGCTTCTACCTAAGTACTGGAATTAGGACTGTATCCCACTGTATCAGACTCAAACTTCTGGAAAACTGCCCTAAAGTATATATTCAAACACAAGTATGTATATTCCATAGAAACTTTCCCATTATCACTAGAAAACTTTCCAAAAATACCCTTTTCTCAAACTTTTATTATACAAGCCTATTCCCAAAAGACAGGCCTTTAAAGTTCCCTAAAACCCACTGAATAATTGGAAATTTTTTCATAGAAAATTTTAAAGCAAAAACAGGTGTAAAAACATTCAGTCTTATTTATCACTCTTGCTGGCAGTGAGACCTGGGAGAATCAAGCCAACAGATGAGGCAGATTAATGTCTCATGCAATAGCCAACTTTATTAGCTTATCAAAGTATCAGACAATTTATATTCTGAGGGTTAAGAAGAGTCACGTGAGTAATAGGTATAATCATAAAGGCAAGCCAAATGAGGTTGACAGGCAGGGTATGGTAAAAACATGTTTTTCCATAAAGGCATATAAGCAAGTAACAAAATCCAGTTGTGATGAATAAATTCACTTTTATCTGCTATACCTGAGAAGATACAAAGGCACATCCCAAAAACAATATCATGATTTTGAAGAATCTGAGGTCACAAGACTCTTGCTTTTGCCAGGCGGTGGTGGCGCACGCCTTTAATCCCAGCACTTGGGAGGCAGAGGCAGGTGGATTTCTGAGTTTGAGGCCAGCCTGGTCTACAGAGTGAGTTCCAGGACAGCCAGGGCTATACAGAGAAACCCTGTCTCAAAAAACCAAAAAAAAAAAAAAAGACTCTTGCTTTCTTTCAGGTTTTCTCACAAGTATTTATAATAGATTTATTCATTTATTCATTCATTCATTCATTGTATATTGTGGGGAGGAATGCATAGCCGTGGCACCCATGTGGAGGTTAGAGGACAACTTCTGGGAGGCAGTTCTCTCCTTCCACCAAGTGAGCCCTTGTGATCAAACTCAGACCATGAGTTTCAGCAGCACCTTTATCTGCTGGGTCATCTCTCCTGGCCTCTGTTTACTTTTTGAAATATGAAATGTGTTATTCTACAATAGTAGTATGTTAGAAAGTATGATTAAAGTTGGGTAAGGGTGCCTTAGAACCCCAGCACTTGGGAAGTGGAGACAGAATAAGAAGCTTGTCATCCTCAGCCACACAATGAGTTAGAGGGCAACCCACAATTGCTCGTGGAGATGCCGACACCTTCTGCATCATTAACTCTTTTTTATACTTAGAGAATAGGAAGATGTTTGAGATACTTAATGAATTTTTTGTTTCATGTAAAACAAAACAAAACAAAAAAAGACACTTAAAACTTCCTACCTTCCCAGCAGAAACAGAGACCTCTTGTTTATCACTGGTCACTAGATTTTCATATTTGTTAGTTTGTTGGCGCTCTTTGTGAACAGCTGGAGTTATGTAAGGTTTGGTGACATTAAATAGCTCAGATCGGAAAACATATTTTTGGGTGCTCATTTCACAACTTCCTCCATCCTCGTTGCCCGACACAGTAGTGGAGTCAGGAGCAGAGCTTGTAACAGGAGCTCCAAAAGGAGACATGGGATCCAGCCGAAGAGAATCCAGGTAGACAGAAGAAGTGGGCTTGTTTTCACTACAAAAAGTCTCTTGATGCTGGTGAAATTGATAGTTTACTTTGTTAATGAAAGAAAGATGGTCCAATAACCACCCAGGTGGCATATGATGTACCACAGACATTCTTAAAAAAAAAAAAATCTGATAATCAAGAATCAGAATTAGGGCTGGGAGTATAGCTCAGTGTGGGAGTCCTGGGTTTGATACTCAATGTTGTAATTAAGTTCTTAATGACCTGTATCTCAATGATGTACTTTGTGCACACAAGTAGATTTTAAACTTAAACATACAAGGTGACTGTGTATATACCACCACTAAGAAAAAAAATGCAATACTTTAAATGTCTTTTAATTCAAGAATTGGTCATTCAAATTTTTCAGCCAACGTAGCCAAAGATGATTTTTAGTTTGATCTTCATTTCTTCAGTGCCCTCTATGGTCCTGTTTTGGTCCTTGAATCAAGGCACTAGTCCACATCCACGCCCACATCGTCCTAGTATTCAAGTCACTAAATCCTTAAAAGGTAAGTGTCCTGTCAAGTCAAAGGATAGTAATTACCTACAAGAATTTACCCTCTTTAAATGATATAAACCTATTTAAAGAGGGGCACAGAATTTAAACTAAAGAGAACCATGTTATCAAACTACAATTGCCACAAGAAGTCACTCCATTACTCTGATCCCTGCCCTACCTAATCGACATCAGTGGAGGAGCAATAAGATTAAAAGACTGCTCCAGCCAAACCAAGTGCAGTATGAATAATAATCAGAAGCACACAACTTAACTAGTTTGCTAGGTCAGGATTTCAATATTTATAATCTGTTTGAGCCACACTCCAGTAACTAGGTTTTCAGAACTTCTTTATCTTCACTGAAAACCTTAAGAGAGCACAAAATAAGAAATAAAATAAAAGCACATCTACTAGCATTTAGAGTCAAATTTCTTATGCAACTGACTGTAGACTAGTGTTTGTATTTTAAAGACAGGGTGTCACTAGGTTGCCCTGGAGCACACCAGGTAGATCAGACTGACCTCAAATTCAAGACTCTCGGGTATGAACCCTGCACGGAATTCAAGCTAAGTTACATGATTTCACTGAGCCTCAAAGTTATCTTTCTGGTTTTTGGAGTTGTTTGTATGTATGTGTTTTGTTTGTTTTGGATTGGTTTGGTTTGGTTTGTTTGCTTTGTTTGTTGGCTGGTTGTTTTGTTTTGAGATAGTGTCTTACTATGTTGCTCTAGCTGTCACGGAACTCACTATGTAAACCTCAAACTCACAGAGATACCCCCCAACCCCACCCCCGCCTCCTGAGCGCGGAAATTAAAGGCGTGTACCACAACGCCCGACCAAAAAGATCATTTTCATGTTCTACTGCCATTAGTTTGGAGAAGTAAATGAGATAATCACCATGAACTGCTGCTCACGGAGTCTGAAATAAAACACCGGCTGATATATCTGCTGACTGCTATTTGGTGTTGAGGATCTTCGCGATACCTGCGATTCTGGTTTCCCGGTCGAGACGTGAACTGGGGAGACACTGTGACCGCTAGGGAACCTCATACTCAAAAGGACTGCTTAGCTCAAAACTAGCTAATGGCACAATAGCGCCGAGAGCCAGGAATCTAAACTTTGGCCCAGGGACTTGCCACCACCGCCACTGGCAACGCCAGCTTGTAGTTCCGACGCTGGGCGGCGGTAATCCACAGCACTTGGGGCAGCCTGATGATAAATATCCTTCAGCCTCTTCCACCACCGCACTGGACAGCCTCTCCTACCGTCAGAAAACGTCACGCCGCTTCCCAGGCTCGCCCCGTGGAAAAGCACTCATCTAAAGCAGGTTCTGGCCTTCATCCTTCCGGAGAAAAACCCTCGCTTTCTAGTTCCAGGGCGCAGCCATATTGCTGTACGGAACGCAACTCCAGGAGAGCTCTGGCCGGCGGCCTGGACGGCGCTACTTGTCCTACACGCCAGCTTCCCCGACAGGGAGAGACTCCTCTCGGGACCCGGACGCCACCTACGACCAGCGAGGGGCCCAGAGCGCACGCGGCGCCGACGCGCACACTTCCGGCGACGAGGGCGGGCGCTGAGGGAGCGCGCGTGCGTACTCGTCGCCTCAGTCCTGATGTCAGCGCCGGCGGAGATTTTAAAATTCAAACCGCCTCTTCGTTGACCGAGACGGAAGGTCCTGTTTTGGCGGCTGCTTTCATGTGCCGTCGTGCAATTTGCTGAAAGCTGGACTCTTGGTCTTGTTGAGAAGCCGAGAGAAAGGTAACTACTGAGGTGGGATCAGCTCTGTCTGGGGTAAAATGCTCCGCGGCGCTAGAGCTAACTGTTGTGAGGGAGCTGGGGTGGTATCTGCCTGGCTCTGCTTTCTGCGGGCAACGTTTGTAGCGGGAGAAAGGGATGCGAACAGGTGGGGACTGACAGGGGGAAGCTGATTGGTGTGCTGTGTTCCCGTCCTGATGCTGCATCTTAAAAGCCATGTAGGGACAAGGAAAACAGTGAAATCATGAGAGTAGTATTAAGTGGGATGCAAGCCGCCTAAACAAGGAAGGATGTGGCTCAGTGCACAGCCTATCGTGCTAAAGGGCCTGGCTCTCCATCCCCAGCTCAAAACAAAACAATAACAACAAAGTGCAATCTGTCTAACCCTAAGACTGGAAGCTAGGGCAGGACCTTGAAAAGACTGAGTGCATAGTGTCTTGATGCTGCAGAGTTGGAGACAGGATCCGACATAGACATTATTTTGATACTTGTTTTGAAAGTGGGAGTAGCCTGTGTTGTGAATCGGATTGTTTATCATTGTTGAAAGGGGGATTAGAACCAGAAAGACTAAGACCAATTTGTCTTAATCAGGGTTTCTATTCCTGCACAAACATCATGACCAAGAAGCAAGTTGAGGAGGAAAGGGTTTATTCAGCTTACACCTCCAAACCTCTGTTCATCACTAAAGGAATTCAGGACTGGAACTCAAACAGGTCAGGAAGCAGGATGCAGAGGCCATGGAGGGATGTTTTTTACTGACTTGCTTCCCCTGGCTTGCTCAACCTGCTTTCTTATAGAACCCAAGACTTATAGAACCCTTGATCACTAATTGAGAAAATGCCCCACTGCTGGATCTCATGTAGGTATTTCCTCAACTGAAGTCCCACACTCTTTGAAAATTCTTACATATTAAAATTTCAATCCTTTTAAAATGTTCAATCTCTTTTAAAATCATTTAAATTTTAAAATCATTTAAATTAAATTTAAAAGTGCCTTTAATCCCAGCACTTGGGAGGCAGAGGCAGGGGAGTTTCTGAGTTCGAGGCCAGCCTGGTCTACAGTGTGAGTTCCTGGACAGCCAGAACTATACAGAGAAACCCTGTCTCAAAAAACAAACAAACAAACAAAAAAAAAACCAACAAAAAAAAGTCTCTTAACTGTGGGCTCCACTAAAATACTTTTTTAATTCAAGAGGAAAAAAATATCAGGCAGTCACAATCAAAAGCAAAATCAAACTCCAACTTGTCCAATGTCTGAGATCCACTCACCATCTTCTAGGCTCCTCCAAGGGCTTGGGGTCACTTCTCCAGCTCTGCCCTTTGTAGCACACACCTTGTCTTCTAAGCTCCTGCTGCCTGTATTCCACTGCTGCTGCTGTTCTTGGTGGTCATTTCATGGTACTGGCATCTCTAAAACACTGCTGTCTTCTACTGTAACTAGGCTTCACCAATAACCTCTCATAGGCTCTCTTCATGGTGCCAAGCCTCAACTGCCTTACATGACCCCTTCAGTCCTGGGCCATCAGTTGCAACTGAGGCTGCACCTTCACCAATGGCCTTCCACGGCCTCTCACAATGCTGAGCCTCAACTACTCTTCATGACCCCTTCATGCCTTCAAAACTAGTACCACCTCGATAACTCTTACACATTACCAAGTCCTGCTGCAGCATGAAGTACAACCTTGGCTATCTCTAGAACACAGTGTTTGTGCTCTCAGAAAACACTTCCTGGAAGATTTCACCTCACTAATGCTAGTCTTTTCCTATTCACTGCTACTTTCTTAGCTCCAGCTAACCAGCATCAATAGTCCCAGTAATGCAAAGTTTTCGGTTTAATAGTTCTGGTATCTTGTTAACCACAGCTGATTCTTCAGCCCCAGCTAACCAAAACCACAGAATCTTCACAATCAAAATAGCAACTCTGATAAGAGTCTTTAATCTTCCCTCTGATATTTCACAAACCAGGCCTCCATCTTCTGCACTGTTCTCAACATTATCTTCCAAGCTCCTACACAGCATCCCACAGAGCTCTTAACACCAATTTGAACTTCTAGCCCAAAGTTTCAAAGTCCTTCCACAATCCTCCCCAAAACATGGTCAGGTTACCAATTTGTCTTAGTCAGGGTTTCTATTCCTGCACAAACATCATGACCAAGAAGCAAATTGGGGAGGAAAGGGTATTAACTGAGAAACCAGGTGTATTAAAGTAGTAAAGTTTGTGCACTGTGTAGTTAGATGCCGATTTTTATGCCCAGAAATCTGGTTGTAGTCTGGAGGTTGACTTGGTCAAGCATCTCCGGTCTCAATGTTATGTAAAAATTGTTTTTCATCTCTTCTGATTGATTAATTAAAAGCTGATCAGCTAATTAGCTGAATAGGAAACAAGAATTGGGCAGAATTCTGACCCCAGTCTCAGGTCCTAAAGAGACTATGTGGATAGACCAGAGATGTCAGGAAGGGAACAGCCATAAGAACACATGCGTGGACCAGGTGAGCCAAAGCAAAACTTAGATTGCAGGTAAAGGACTATGTGTCTGGGCAGTAGGCAGCCATAGAGTTAGAATAGCTTAGAACCTGCTCAGCCTAGTGCCAGCAGCTTGTTAATAAAAATACCAGGTCTTGGGGGCTGGTGAGATGGCTCAGTGGGGAAGAACACCGACTGCTCTTCAGAAGGTCATGAGTTCAAATCCCAGCAACCACATGGTGGCTCACAACCACCCGTAATGAGATCTGACACCCTCTTCTGGTGCGTCTGAAGACAGCTACAGTGTACTTACATATAATAAATAAATAAATCTTTAAAAAAGAAAATACCAGGTCTCTATGTCATTCACTTGAGAGCCAAAACCAGCTAAAGTAAGCTGAAGAAACACCATGCAGGTATTTGAGAGCAAAGGGGGCATAAGAAAAACCCCCAAGAAGTACTTCTACACTATTTTGAAACCAACGGAAACATTTTGAGAGAGAAGTAAAGGAACCTGAAATTTCTTGTCAGGCAGCCCATGAATTACCATTAAAATAGATACAAGAGATAGCAGTGACTTGCTCAGGGCTAACATTACAGAAATTTTATGATCATGAATTGCTATGTGATCCAGAAATGATACATTGTTCATTCTTGTGTTGTACATGTCTGGTGTATTTAATACTTGAAGTTGCATAGGTGTTCTTTGTAAGAACTTCAGTTTACATGAACAAATAAATATAGCATACAAGGAAAAGATTGTCATAAAGAAACAAACTTAGTTGCTTTTCTACTAGAGGATAAAGATAATAACTGTTGCTTAATGAACTACTTAGATCTGGAACATTTTCCTAACATTGAAATCCTGAATTAGGTTACAAGCATGAAGCGCAGTTCAGCTTCCACCTGTGGTGCTGGCCGCCTCTCTATACAGGAGTTAAGGTCCCTGGACCTCAATAAACCAGATCTTCATACCCCTCAAACGTAAGTATCCCCCCACCCCCCCTGTGGTTCTCAGCTGCCTACTTTACTGTCTAGAGCAAAAAAAGTGTCAGAAATGGTTAGTACAGAAGTGTGAGTGACGTCTTGGTATCTCTTCCCAGTAATACTGGACTGGGGGGCCGATGAAATCTAAAAGTAGACATGATGCTAGATTTTAGCTCATTTGTCTTTCCAATTTCCAAAGTCAGATTCTTTACTGGGCATGCTATAAAATGATTGTCAATGCTTGCTTTCCTCTTTTTCTTTTGTTATTAATTGTTTAAGCAGGCACCGTGGTATAACTACTAAAGGCATAATAACATCAAAACAGATTTTTTTTTAATTTTATTTATATGCGTACACTGTAGCTATCTTCAGACACCCCAAAAGAGGGCATTGGATCTCATTACAGATGGTTGTGAGCCACCATGTGGTTGCTGGGATTTGAACTCAGGACCTCTGGAAGAGCAGTCAGTGCTCTTACCCGCTGAGCCATCTCTCCAGCACCTTAAAACAGATTTATTTGTTTTGGTGATAAGCTATAAAGTAATTTCCTCAAATTTGAAGGCGGGTGTCCAAGTGAACTTGCTACATAGCTTGTTATGGTCCACACACACACACCTACAATTCCAGTGTTCAAAAGACTCTAAGAAGAAGATGGCTCAATTCGATTTGAAAGCCAATGTGGCTATATAGTAAATTCCCCAGCTTGTATAGTTCACAGAACAACCAACCAAAGAATTTCTTATGTAAACATCAGTTTTTCACTCTGAGATTGCTCTTCCAGTTAACAGAAGGCTATCTCTAACCCACTGGGTACCCATATCCAATAAAGGCTATCTATAAGCTAGCTACTTAATAAGCCATTCTTAAATCACTTGGATTGATATAGTATGAAGCTCTACTACTTTTAGAAGTGTGAACTATTTACATATATTTTCCTTCTGGATATTTGAAGCACTTTTTTTTAAACCATTGCACATTGCTTACACCAAAAAAGATTTTGTGTATTGAATTGTACTTCAAAGCAAAAATGTTACCATTGCCATTTTTTCATAGTTTAGAAAATATGACTCAAATGACTGTACCTAGTATGGTGCTGGGAGGAAATTTTTGAGTCTGAGACTAACCCAGACTACATAGTGAGTCCAAGGACATCCTGGAATACAGACTAAGACCCTATCTCAAAATTTTAAAGAGTAGGTTTTAAAAGAAAAAACTTCAAACAAAGCTGTCAACCTATAATTAAGTACTTCTTATATCTTTATTCATACATAAAGTTTTTATCCATATATAAGTAAATTTTTTAAACCTACTTTATTTAGGGTATTTTTTTTCTTTTTTGGTTTTGTTTTGTTTTTTTGGGTTTTTTTAGATTGATTTATTTCATGTATGGGGATATACTGTAGCTGTCTTCAGACACACCAGAAGAGAGCATTGGATCCCATTACAGATGGTTGTGAGCCACCATGTGGTTGCTGGGAATTGAACTCAGGTCTTCTAAAAGAGCAGTCAGTGTTCTTAACCACTGAGCCATCTCTCCAGCACCACATAAATAAATTTTTAAGATAAAGAACATAGATTAAAGTTTTCAGCATTTTAAAATTATACTATCTTGTAGCTCATCCCAATGATAACAACTACCAAAAACTTTTGTGATTTTCAAAAAAATGTTGTTGGTAGTGGGAAAGAGGTATTAGCTCTAACATATTTCAAAAATTACTTAAACTGGTATTTTTTTTTTAAACTGGTATTACATTTATTTTAAAGAGTTGTTTTCTATTTTTCTTTAAAGCAAAGAGAGATTGAACTTTGGAAAGCTGAGTACACATAAACCTACATCTGAAAGAAAAGTCTCAATATTTGGGAAAAGGTAATGAGGTTTTGAATTATATTTAATGAGTAGATTATTATAGACATTCATTCATTCATTCACTTAGAGAGCAATAATAATAATGGGTTGTAAAAGGGGTTTCAAGCAGGAGTTATGATCCAGTTTTCCTGTGTTAGTTGGTCAAAATTCTGGGTGGTGTCTGCTTTACATGATGCTAGTGATGAACAGATTTCTGTTATTATAAGGTGATGGTCAAGTCTATTGTGTTCTGTACCTAGTTCTCAGAATCAGATGGGAAAAGAAGAGCCATCTTCTAGTTCAGCATTTGAATTCAACTCTTTCACACTCTGAAGACTAATAGTGACCTCAGAGAGCTTTTGTTTTATGGTCTGTGTCTGTCAGTATTGATTACATTAGAAATTAAACTCAGAAAATATCATATAAACTCAACTTTTAAATCATAGTAATCTCATATAGTTACAAAAATAAAATGCTTTTAATATTTAAAAACATTTCTGGGCCAGCAAGATGGCTTAGCAGATAAAGGTACTCACCTCTAAGTCCAGCAATCTGCTTTCAACTCCCAGTCCCACAAGGTAGGAGAAGAGAGGAGAACCTCCTTCTACAGGTCATCCTTCCCCTCTCTCTCTCTCTCTCTCTCTCTCTCTCTCTCTCTCT